>NW_022440905.1:0-6305 GCF_009761245.1 Sapajus apella
GTTTCACCATGTTGCCCAGGCTGGTCTGGAACTCCTGGGCTGAAGTGATCCTCCGGCCTCGGCCTCCGCCTCCCAAAGTGCTGGGATTACAGGCATGAGACAAGGCACCTGGACAGGCCATTGTTCTCTAATAGCATTTTGATCTTGCAGATTTCTCATATGCAAAAAAATAGTTAACTTTTATGTGTTAGATTTTTTTAATTGAAGGTTATAATGGGATTTAGTCTGTTTTAATTTGATGTTTGAATCTCAGATCTATAAAATATCTGATGGAGGAATACAATCTGTAAAACTTACAGATTTAGTCACAAAAAATTAAGCTAAAAGCCATGATAGATTGCTTACATCCTCTCCTTGGTGCAAAGGGTTGTGATTGATCCTATTCTTTCTTCCGTACAATTGTTATTTCTCGTGGGATTTACTTTTCTCATTTCATTGTGACTGCAGTTGTCAACTTTATCTTCTCTATTAACTTTTGTGTCTCCCTAAAGCTTTATTTTTAGACATCATTTCATTTTTCTGTTAAAAGCAAGCATTATTATGAGCAATACATTTCAGGCCATGGCATTAGACACGCTGTTATTACTGTCTTAGTGCTTCCATTTTTTCCTGAGTTAGTACAAAGTAGGCAGTGTTCCTTAAGGAGCCACTAGGAGCCAGGCAGAGGAGCACCCTGGAAGCCCAACTGGGCTGTGGGGACGGAGCGTCCCTCCCTCCAGAGGCTCTTCCTGTGGCCGGTCTCCTGACCAAGTGTCCCAGGCATGAGGGCCTTGCTTCCACTGGCTGGCACTCGCCCCTCTCGCCATCACTCTCCCTCCTTCATTGGTGCACCTGCAATCCACACTCCCGAGGCCTGAGGCCCACGCATGACAGGCAAGGCCTGGGTCTACGTCAGCAGGACACTGAGGGAACAAGCAAGGCCAAGCACTGCCCTCCTGGAGCTATACACTCCTGTGTGCATGTGTGTACACACATGTGCAAGCATACACACGTGCATGGGTGCTACTGCCTATGTGTGCATGCATGTTTTAGAACATAAACCTCCAGTGGCAGAAGTTGCTATAGAAAACAACAGTTATTTTATCAAAGCCAGTACACACTATGTGGCTTTGTAACTTGCCCATTTAACCCCCTAGATATCAATTCTTACTGGGGTTCAGTCACCAAATAACTTGATTTCTCCCCGTCTGCCCCAGCAAACCCACTCCTCTCTCTTTTCACTGAAAACTTGCCCAGCCTCAGATCATTCTTCATCATGTTCAAAATGCTGGCCAGGTGCAGTGGCTCACGCCTGTAATCCCAACCTTCTGGGAGACCAAGATAGGCAGATCCCTTGAGTCCAGGAGTTTGAGACCAGTCCGGGCAGCATAGCAAAACCTCATCTCTACACAAAATATTTTTTTACAAAACGAGCTGGGCATAGTGGCAGGCACTGGTGGCTCCAGCTACTGTGGAGGCTGAGGGTAGAGGATCACTTGAAGGAGGCTGAGGCTGCAGTGAGCTATGATCGCAGCACTGCACTCTAGTCCCAGCTTGGCAACAGACCAAGATGCTATCTCAATAACAATAATCATCATCATCCCAAAGAAGTTGCAACCCCCTGAGAAACATGTGGCACGGCTCCGAGGCACTTTGGCCAGAGGGTCATGAGGCCTGTGTACACCTGGGTGCCAGGCATGACTGGGACACCATCTGCCCAAAACCATGGGTGGCAGGGGCTCCCGGATTACCAAGGAGACGTGTGGCCTCTCAACCTGCAAGTGAGGTGGCAAAGTCTGGCTTTGAAAAAGCCAGGGAAACAGAGGCTTTGCTCTTCCAGAGTGGCCAGAGCTGGGGCTATGGATCCCAGAGGGCACTCGGAGCAGAGGTTGTGGTCCCTACTCCAACCAGCCTCCCCCACAGCAGACACACCCTCTCCCTGAGGCTTACAGGCCTGCTGGGAAGCAGGTGTCACAGAAAAGGGTTGGGGGCTGCACCCCGGTTCCCCCCCCAACTCAACACTCCTGCCTCCTCGCTCCCCCAACCATGCCGGGTCCCTGTGCTGTCTGGGTGGTCCCATCCCCTTCTCCCTGGGAGCCCCCCAGGCTTTTGCCATTGGTTGGGGGCCCCACTCCCTCAGGCTGCCCTCGAGGCCCAAACACATGGCTCCAACTCCACTGCCTTACACGGAAGGCGTCTACACAGGAGGCTCAGGCCCTTGTCATGCCAAGTGGTGACCACTAAGGGGCCCTGCTATCCTCCTTCCCCTCTCTGGGGGTCCCTGGTGACCACCTCCACAAAACGTCCATGTTGCTGAGTGCTGGACCAAGGGAACACTGCAAAGTCGATTTTTGCTACCTGGGTCCCCAATGCTGCTGCACTGGCTGTGTGTCTGACTCTGCACTGGCTACGTGCCTGACTGTTGCTGGGCACCTGCCGTCCACATCTGCTCTGAGGCTGCTGGGTTTTGACAAAACCATGGCGTGGCCTCATTCCATAGCTTTCTATATTGTTAAACATTCTACAACATTATGTGAATAATTTAACATATTCCCAACACTGAAAACAGTGCAGTGATTTGGTTCAATCTGAGCCCACATTCTAGACTATTTTCAGGGCAAATTCCCAGATGGGGAGTCGCAGGCTACGGGGCATGAAAGACTCAGCCATGTCTTCCTTTTTGCCAATGGCTCACCTGAAGTGCTGTGGCACATGGGGTCGTCAGCCCTGCTTCCTCAGTCCCAGGACGAAGGTCATTTTTTTGTTTGGTTGTTTTAAAACCTATCAGGTTGAGAGGTGGACAGCTCTTACAAAGGTTGGTGACTCCTTTGGGGTATGTGGTGTAAAGCAGAGCAGATCAGATGCTGTCATCGAGTGGAGAAGGAGGGAGATCTGAGAACACTTTTTCCTCTTGGCATCTCAGGGGACCCTGCAGCCATGTGGCCCTCGGCAGAACAAAGTCAGGCATGAACTCCAAGAAAGGGGCTTCTGCTGGTGTGGTGGCTCACGCCTATAATCCCAACACTGTGGGAGGCCAAGCTGGGAGGATGGCCTGCACCCAGGAGTTTGAGGCCAGCCTGGGCAATATGGTGAAACCTCATCTCTACAAAAAAATTTTAAAAATTATCCTGGCCTGGTGGTGCGTGCCTGTGATCCCAGCTACTTGGGAGGCTGAGGTGAGAGGATCGCTTGAGCCCAGGAGGTCAAGGCTGCAGAGAGCTGCAACTGTGCCTCTGCACTCCGGCCCTGGTGACAGAGCAAGACCTTGTCTCGAGAAATTAAAAAATTAAAACGAAAAAGAACAGAGCTTCTCCTGTCACCATGACACTGCACACAGCAACGTATGTCCTTCATTTTCAGCTTGGGAGTCCCTGTCCTTGGTGTTGTACCGAGTTCTGAATAACAATTCTGGTTTCAGTCTCTCAATACCAAAGTGTTTCATCATTCCAGAGGCGGTTCATATTACCCCAAAATGAATGATTTTATAACAGCAGTTTTCCAACTTATTGTTTGCCATTTTTCTTTCTTGCAATCCATTTTTCTCTATTATTTCAATAAAACAGGATTCATTACTGTCATAAATTCCAGGCTTTAATATTTCTGGAGCAAGGTATATTGAGTGCTGAATCACTGTTCACCATAAAAATCAAAATTTAATGCCCTCCATTAATTTTTAATTTCAACAAGATAAAAATGCTTTACTTTAAAGGCATCTGAAGGTGCTTCCTAGTGATGATTTTTTGCTAGCATTGGCTACCAAATTCATGAAAATGCCCACAATCTGTAATGAAATTTCTTTTTTGGCCTTGATTAAAGTTGAATGGACTTTGAAGTCTTAGAGACAAAACACCATAGTTGCTACATGGGCATTGAGATTAACAACATTTAAGTGAAGAGGAAAAGACAGACTCTTCATAGGGCATATTGGAGAGGGAAAATGTTAAATCAAAAGTATTTGCCATGGTTTAACTGTAATCAACTACTCAGTTGTTTCATACTACAAAGTCCTCATCTTGACAAATCAGCAAATGTGATTAACAACATTCTTGGCAGTATCCTCCCTCTTGGAGGGTGTGGAGACTACTGGGGTGGTTGTCCGGCCTCTGCCCACAGGCTCCAGCAGGAACCCGAGAATGCCTGAGCAGCCAGCCCTGAGCCACACTCCTAGCTCCATTCTGATTTTGCAAATGGAAAAAAATGTTTAAATACTTGCATTAAAATTTCATTTTTGAAAGTTCTGCTTATCTTTTTTTTTTTTAAGATGGAGTCTCACACTGGCGCAATCTCGGCTCACTGCAATCTCCACCTCCCAGGTTAAAGTGATTCTTCTACCTCAGCCTCCTGAGTAACTGGGATTACAGGCACACGCCACCACGTCCAGCTGATTTTTGTATTTTTGTAGAGACAGGGTTTCACCATGTTGGCCAGGCTGGTCTTAAATGCCTGACCTCAGGTAATCCACCTGCCTCAGGCTCCCAAAGTGCTGGGATTACAGGCGTGAGCCACCCTGCCCGGCCCTGCTTATCTCTTTATGAGCGGAATTTGTCACTTTTCCCTTGAGTAGAAAATCCAGATGAGCAGTATTCTATGAATCCCTGATAATTCTCATCTTCAGACATCTGTCCCCTGCACAGGGACGAAGTACTGGGCTCCTGGCTAGGGTTTGCAAGTGCTCTGCTATGGCCATCCCGGTCTATGTCTTCAGGTGCACAGGTGGCCAGGCGCACACTGAGGAGGAGACATGTTGTGTCACAGAAGCTACTGTCACGTCTCAGAGGCTGATAGAACGTGAGTGAGTGCAGGGCTGGCTTCTCAGGCACTTTCTACACGTCTGACCTGGTGACTTCCTGCAGGTGGTTTTCCTGACCTGCGTCTATCTCTACTCCCCAACAGCACACACGAGTTCCAGCTGCCTTGTGCCACTCCCAGTACTTGATTTAGGTTTCTGCCTTTTTTATTTCAGCATGTAGTAAGTATACAGCGGCATCACATTTGGGTTTTAATCCTTGTTTCCTGAAGAATAATGATATGAGCACTTTTAACACATTTATCAGCTATTTGGATATTTTCTTTGTGAAGCACTGGTACAAGTTTTTAACTATTGTGCTACTGAGCTGCGTGTCTTGTCTCACGGATTTATAGATTTTTTGTGTGTATATTGGCTAGAAGTCCTTAGATACATACATATGTAGACAGAGAAACAGACTAGGACAAGGGTGTGTGATGTCTTAACCGGCATCTCACTCTGGCTTTGCAACCACGGCTTTATGAAAACAAATGAAACGTTATTCACTGCACCCAGTCGGCTTCAAACAGTAGGCCAGCGTTGTGCAAGAATGACCAGTGGATCATGGGGGAGATGGTGAGGCGGGTCAGACTCATCCTCAGCAAGGTGACCTCTTCCACCCTCCCCAAACACATGCACATGCAGACACAGGAACACACAGAGACAGAGGCATATGTGTGGACACACAACCATGAAGCACAGAAAGGCACCTGTACACACTGACAAGCCTAGACAATTTCTGAAACACTGTTTATGAATATTTTTATCCATAATGGTGAATATTTTGTATGTTTGTGCAGACTAGGGACCTGCCATGAAGACATTTCTATTGGGCTGAGGATCAATTGTGTGTGAGTAGAATGGCCCCTCCAGAGACTCGGAATGCAGATGTCCACGAGCCCCATCAGACCAGCCGCTCTGAGGGTTCCCTCCTCTGCCTCCTCCTTCTGGTCACTCTCACATGTGTGTTCCCCACACAGGCAGGAGGCTGCAGGCACCTCCATCGGGCCGCACACTCACCTCCAGGGGAGCACAGAGACCAAGTGGCCTGGCAGGAGTGAGCAGACACACTTAGTCCACGGAAACCCAGGAAACACACACAGGAACTCGCTTTGATTGATGAATCCATGTCGCTCCCCATCTTGAATGTCATTTGAAGACTCTGTTGTGTGGTCAGACCTCACCTGTGTTTGGCTGCAGCCCCACCAGCCACAGTTCCTGGGGGAATCGGCTCCAGCCTGCTGGTTCCCTCAATCTGCAGCTGATGAGTCACGCTGTTAAAAGCAAAAGCTAAACTCTTCTCAGCTCCATGTTCCCTTCCACCCAATGCCCCACCGTAGAAGCCTTTTAAACAATCGTGTTCCCCTGCATGGAGAGAAGCCATTTCCCTCTCTGAGTGATGCCTGTGAGACTCCAGCCCTGCTTGGAGTTGTCCTGCCTTTCTGGATGAAATCAATGTACATCTTACATATATTAATGATGCCTCATGTCTCCCTAAAATGTACAGAACCAAGCTGTGCCCTGACCGTGGGCACATGTT
>NW_022440906.1:0-6302 GCF_009761245.1 Sapajus apella
TTTTGAGATAGAGTCTTGCTCTGTCGCCCAGGCTGGAGTGCAGTGGCGTGATCTCAGCTCACGGCCACCTCCACCTCCCAGGTGCAAGTGATTCTCCTGCCTCAGCCTCCTGAGTAGCTGGGATTACAGGCACATGCCACCACACCCTGCTAATTTTTGTATTTTTAGTAGAGATGGGTTTCACCGTGTTGACCAGGCTGGTCTCGAACTTCTGACCTCAGGTGATCCTCCCGCCATGGCCTCCCAAAGTGCTGGGATGAGAGGTGTGAGCCACTGTGCCCAGCTGCCAGTGTAACTTTAATTCAAGATAAAAACTTAAGAAAACTAGGGGCCGGGCGCGGTGGCTCAAGCCTGTAATCCCAGCACTTTGGGAGGCAGAGGCGGGTGGATCACGAGGTCAAGAGATCGAGACCATCCTGGTCAACATGGTGAAACCCCGTGTCTCTACTAAAAATACAAAAAATCAGCTGGGCATGGTGGCGTGTGCCTGTAATCCCAGCTACTCAGGAGGCTGAGGCAGGAGAATTGCCTGAACCCAGGAGGCGGAGGTTGCGGTGAGCCGAGATTGCGCCATTGCACTCCAGCCTGGGTAACAAGAGCGAAACTCCGTCTCAAAAAAAAAAAAAAAAGAAAAAAAAAAAGAAAACTAGGGCCAGGGGCCGGGCGCGGTAGCTCGCGCCTGTAATCCCAGCACTTTGGAGGGCAAGGCGGGCGGATCACCTGAGGTCGGGAGTTCAAGACCAGCCTGACCAACATGGTGAAACCCCATCTTAAAAAAAAAAAAAAAGAAAGAAAGAAAGAAAACTAGGGCCGGGATGGTGTAGCAGGAGAGGAGAGGCAAGGGACAGCGAGGAGGGGCTGCGGTCCAGGAGTGGCACCGGACTGCTGTGCCTACCCCGCATCTCCCACGGCCCTGAGAAACGTCCCCATTTCTCAGGGTGGAAAACCGAGGCTGCCCAGATGGGGCCGGTTGTGTGGTTTCTGGCGCCGCCTGGTGGCCACAGTGGCTACTACCGTCAGCGTAGGTACTGCAGGCTGCGGGGAGTGCAGTCCATTCATTCCAAAAACACGAATTGAGGCTGGGTGCGGTGACTCACGCCCGAAACCCCAGCAGTTTGGAAGGCCAAGGTGGGCAGATCACCAAGTGTGGAATTCGAGACCCGCCTGGCCGACATAGTGAAACCCCCCGTCTCTACTAAAAATACAAAATATTAGTCCGGGCGCGGTGGCTCACGCCTGTAATCCCAGCACTTGGGGAGGCCGAGGCGGGTGGATCACGAGGTCAAGAGATCGAGACCATCCTGGTCAACATGGTGAAACCCCGTCTCTACTAAAACTACAAAAAATTAGCTGGGCATGGTGGCGCGTGCCTGTAATCCCAGCGACTCAGGAGGCTGAGGCAGGAGAATTGCCTGAACCCAGGAGGCGGAGGTTGCGGTGAGCCGAGATCGCGCCATTGCACTCCAGCCTGGGTAACAAGAGCGAAACTCCGTCTCAAAAAAAAAAAAAATTAGCCTGGAGTGGTGGCGGGCGCCTGCAATCCCAGCTGCTTAGGAGGCTGAGGCAGGAGACTCATTTGAACCCAGGAGGCAAAGGTTGCAGTGAGCCGAGATTGCACCACTGCACTCCAGCATGAGTGATAGTGCAAGACTCTGTCTCAAAAGCAAACAAATGAAAACAAACAACAACAACAAAAAAAACGTGTATTGAGCACCTACTGTGTGCCAGGCGCTGCGCTAGGCCATAGGACATACCAGGGATGAGCACGGCAAATTCCAGGACCTCAGGAGGTGGCGTTCTGATTTATTTATTTATTTTTGAGCCAGTGTCCTGCTCTGTCGCCCAGGCTGTAGTGCAGTGGCACGAACTTGGCTCACTGCAACCTCTGCCTCCTGGGCTCAAGCGATTCTCCCGCCTAAGCCTCCCGACTAGCTGGGATTACAGGCACCCTCCCCCCAACCATGCCCAGCTAATTTTTGTATTTTTATTAGAGATGGGGTTTCACCGTGTTGGCCAGGCTGGTCTCCAACTCCTGGCCTCAAGGGATCCTCCCACTCTCCCAAAGTGCTGGGATTGCAGATGTGAGTCACCACACCCGATCCCTTCTTGTTTTTTAGATGAGGACACCCAGAAGGCAGGGTGATTTGCCCAAAGCCACAGAGTGGGGAAGTGGCAGAAGCTTCTCTGCACAGCAGTCTGGTCACTTCATAGCAGAGACGCTGACTTCATTCACAGATCTGCAGCGAGGAAGGGAGTGAGCTGTGTCACAACCCGATGGGTCGGCATGCCCGCCAGGGGAGGCTCAGCCAGCGCCTAGGCTGGGCAGCCCTAGATGCAAGAAGCATGGACCATTCATTGCTGAATGTAGCCAAAAAGGGTTTCCTGAGCACCTACTATGTATGTGTGGACACCTGTGATCGATGCCATGGCCTTGGCAGTGAGGGCACAGGCAGGAGCAAGCTCACTTCTGGGCAAGCAGGGGTTAAGGCCAGCTGCTCCCACGTGAGGCCACCTTGCGACAGAGCCACACACCCAGCCCCGCCCCCTCACCCTGGTCGGTCTCTCTGTGTCTGTGGTCGCAGGTTGCACCTGGCAGGGGACCGGCCACAAGAGAGGAAAAGTTGGTCAAGCAGGTGGGGAGGGCCAGAGCGACAAACCTCGGTTCCCTCCTCACCACCCGTGCCAGGCGGGCACCCGGGCCCCTGGCACCTGCCGCCTGCCCAGAGGCCACCCAGTCTCCTAGACAGGTAAGTCCCCCCCCACCCCGCCAACTCTGCTTTTGACCCGGCATGCCTTGTCGGAGCTGGGCTTCCCCCTCTGAGGGTCCTGGGACCACCCCCTGCCCACCCTGAGCTGTCTCCCCGGCTGGCTCCTCAGAAAGCAGGAAGCTGACACGGCTGTGTGGGCATCTGACATAGTTTCGGAGAGATTATCTGACCGGCAGTTACTGCCCCTGGCAGCCTGCCCGGGACGCCGAGCTGGAGACTTAAAAGGGACATTGTTGCCTGGGTGGTGCCGCGCATGGGGAGGCAGTGAAGGGGCACAGGTGGGTCCCCAATCCCCCAAGCTGAGGAGGGGGAGGGGATACCAGCCTGGACCGGGCCTGGGTTTCCCTCCTGTAGGTGACAGGTGTGACAGACTGCGACCTCACCCGTCCCTCAGCCTCCTGGAACTTTGTAAAAGGCTCCCAAGTTTTCAAACAACTGCATCTCCCATCCCCCACCGCCTCACCCCGTTCTCACCGCTGGAACCTCTGGGAGCTTTGCAGAGAGAGGCTGGGGTGGGATTTCTTTTGCTAATTTTTTTTTTTTGAGATGGAGTTTCGCGCTTATCGCCCAGGCTTGAGTGCAGTGGCACAATCTCAGCTCACTGCAACCTCTGCCTCCCGGGTTCAAGCGATTCTCCCTTCTCTGCCTCCTGCATAGCTGGGATGACAAGCACCCGCCACCACACCCAGCTAATTTTTGTAATTTTAGTAGAGACGGGGTTTCACCATGTTGGCCAGGCTTCTCTCGAACTCCTGACCTTCTGATCCGCCTGCTTTGGCCTCCCAAAGTGCTGGGATTACGGGCATGAGCCACCGTGCCCATCCTGACCTCAGGTAATCTGCCTGCCTCTGCCTCCCAAAGCGCTAGGATTATAGGTGTGAGCCACCATGCCTGGCTTTTTCTTTTTTAAAAGATTGAAAATAGAAATTTATTATGTTGGCCAGGCTGGTCTTGAACTCCTGGGTTCAAGCAATCCACCCACCTCGGCCTCACACAGTGCTGGGATTTCAAGCGTGAGCTAATCTTTACTTCTTCTCTGAGCAAAATCTCTGTAGGACGGGGCAGCGGCGGAGGAGGAAGGAGCTCTGGAGTCTGAGAGGGGAGTGGTCGGTGGTAAAAGCGTTTTTCTGGGTCATTTGCTCCCAAATGGGAGGACAAAGGGTGCTTCCTGGGGAGCCAAGTGTCTGATTGCATCTCAGGTCTCTTTCTCCTGAGCTGAGAGGGTCCCCTGGGGCTGAAGAGGCATGGATGATTGCGTGGTGGGGGACAGAGCAGCATTTGGGGTCACCCTGTGGCTGTGTGGCCGCAGAGCTCCCAGGGAGTGGGCTTGCTTGCGGTCCGGGAGTCTGTGGGGGTGGGCAACTTGGATCCCACCTTGCCTGATATTTGAGAGCAAACCCATGGACTCATGTAAACCTGGCTTCTGTTTTTTTGTTTTTTTGTTTTTTTGGTTTTTTTTTTATAAGATGGGGTTTCACCATGTTGGTCAGGCTGGTCTTGAACTCCCGACCTCAGGTGATCGCCCGCCTTGGCCTCCAAAGTGCTTGGATTACAGGCATGAGCCACTACACCCGGCCGTAAATCGTAAATCTGGCTTCTACCCCTCCCTCCTCTCTGGGCCTCTGTTTCCTGCTCTGTAAAATGGGGATATTGAGGGCTGAACAGAGTGGTTCACGCCTGTAATCCCAGCACTTTGGGAGGCCCAGGCTGGCAGATCACGAGGTTAGGTGTCCGAGACCAGCCTGGCCAGCATGGTGGAACCTCGTCTCTACTAAAAATACAAAAATGAGCCTGGCGTGGTGGCGGGTGCTTGTAATCGCAGGTACTCAGGAGGCCGAGGCAGGAGAATCGCTTGAACCCGGCAGATGGAGGTTGCAGTGAGCCGAGATTGCACCACTGCACTCCAGCCTGGGCAACGAGAAGGAAACTCCATCTCAAAAAAAAAAAAAAAGGCGGAGCAGGAGGAGTATTGAGTCACTGAGTCACAGGGCTGTTGAGTGCCAGACATTATAGACTGGGTAACAGATTCTCAGTCATTCTGGGGTCAAGATAAGGTGTCCCGTTTCAAATTGAAACTCAGAGGGCAAAGCCAGTCCTGTGGTCTCATTGGCTTTCCTGGTTTGTAGAGGGTGAACCCTGGCTCAGAGAAGGACAGCCACTTACCCGGGGCTGCACAGCCAAGTAGAAATGACAGGCGGGAAAGAATCAAGATGCAGAAGATGTGGAGCTGCGGTCGGGGAGGGGGGCTCTGGAGGCCGGCCCTGCCCCCAGCCAATGCTCCAGGCTCAGCATCTGAAGAAAGTCCTGCCCCTGGCTTGGGGCTTCCTCCTGTCCCTGAGTCCCGGGGAAAGTCCAGGGTAGTGAGTTTCTTCCTTTAGGGCTGGCCTGGTGCCAGGGGAGCTGTGTTTGCTCAGGGTGGAGTCTGACACCCTTTGGAATGGGTTGAGGTTAGCAGACCAGGTTGGGGGGAGGGGTCGCCCAGGGAGGGAACTGGCATTGTTGGAGCGCTTACTGTATGCACCTGTGTGGAGTCACCAGGCCTTGGAGATCCAGCAGTGAGGAAGGCCGACCAAGCTTCCTGCTCTTGTGGGGCGTCCTGGGGCGTGTATTTTTTTGGGGGGAAGACAGACATAAAGCAAGAAACACAATTAGGCCAGTGGCTGCACAGATGATAACATGGTGAGAGGTGTTTGTATTTTATTTTTTTTTTTTTTTTTCTTTTTTTTGAGACAGAGTTTCACTCATGCTACCCAGGCTGGAGTGCAATGGCGCGATCTCGGCTCACCGCAACCTCCTCCCCCTGGGTTCAGGCAATTCTCCTGCCTCAGCCTCCTGAGTAGCTGGGATTACAGGCACGCGCCACTATGCCCAGCTAATTTTTTGTATTTTTAGTAGAGACGGGGTTTCACCATGTTGACCAGGATGGTCTCGATCTCTTGACCTCGTGATCCACCCGCCTCGGCCTCCCAAAGTGCTGGGATTACAGGCGTGAGCCACCGCGCCCGGCCTGTATTTTATTTTATTATGATTATTTTTTGAGACAGAGCCTAGCTTTGTCGCCCAGGCTGGAGTGCAGTGGTGGGATCTTGGCTCACCGCCACCTCCGCCTCCACGTTCAAGTGATTCTCCTGCCTCAGCCCCCCAAGTAGCTGAGATTACAGGCGTGTGCGCCGCCCCGCCTGGCTAATTTTTGTATTTTTAGTGGAGATGCAGTTTCACCATGTTGGCCAGGCTGGTCTCAAACTCCTGACCTCAGGTGATTTGCCTGCACTGGCCTCCCAAAGAGCTGGGATTACAGGCGTGAGCCACTGCACCCTGCCAAAATGAAGGAGACCTTTAAATGCTGGCCTGAAGCCACTTGGCTGTATGAAATTAAAGGACATTTTTTTCCCAAAACGGTAAAATCGTAACTCTCGCATAAGTACCAAATGAACAGGTGCTGCCTGCGTTTACTTAATATATTAATTAATATGGGAACCAGTAAGATTTTATAGCCTATTCAGCGGGAAATTAATTTGTTTCATCCTTCCCTCC
>NW_022440907.1:0-6297 GCF_009761245.1 Sapajus apella
TCCCTGATAGAAGGGGTCAGATGAGGTGGCACAGGTGACATGAAGGGCTCTAGCCCTGAAGGCGTCTCATCTTTGCCCATCTCCCCAGCCACCTACCTGCCCCTGCTTGTAGCCCCCTAAGCCGCTGGGGTGTCCGGGCCTGGGCTCAGGGGGACCAGCAGGGAGGGGCCTACCCCCAGCACCTCTGATGTTCAGATTCCCTGCACGCACTGGTCAGAAGCACGTGGTGAATCAGGTCCCTGCCTGCCCGCAGCCTTTGCAGAACTCCCTTCTCGTTGCATGTGATGCTCGAGACATACCTTTAAGGGAGGGGCAGGTCTCACCATCTCACATCTGAGGACACTGAGGCTCAGGGAGGTAGAGAAGTTCACCTGGGTCAGAGGCACAGCTGGGGTGGGGCAGGGCCAGAGAGAGGCCTCCCGACCCCCACTCCAGCTGTCTCCTCCTGACCCTGGCTGGCCCCTGGGGCTGGGGCCACAGAGGGCTGACTGCCAGTACCACGGGCCTCCCCTCCCTTGTGTGTTGCAGAATGTGGGCTGTGACTTCGAGATTGACTCCGGTGCCATGGAGGACCGCTGTGGCGTGTGCCACGGCAATGGCTCCACCTGCCACACCGTGAGCGAGACCTTCGTGGAGGCCGAGGGCCTGGGTATGGGTGGGACCACTGTGGGGGAGGGGCATGCTCTTTACCTGGTGGCCACTTTCCCATCTGCCCCGGGTCCCCCCATTGGCCTCGTGGTCCCCACCCAGCCATAGATGGCTAAGCAGGGAAGCCTTGCTGGGGTGGAATTCATGTAGGAGTCAGGGACCCCTAACCTAAGCACAGAGACCTGTCCCCATGGGGAGACCTCGTCCCAGAGACCCCAGGCAGGTCCAGCTCAGCTTGTGTGCAGCCCCTGGACCTCTAGGAGGATGGTGGTCTCCTCCCAAAGCTTCTGTGATCCTCAGCTCCACGCCCTCACTTTGGGTCTGCTTTGCACACGTTGTTCGAGTGCTGACTGTGCTAGGTGATGGGGACATGCAGGTGAATCGTTCAGTCCTGCAGGGGACAGAACCTTCTGTGTGGCCAATGCAGTGCAGGGAGGCCCAGAGGACTTTGGGAGCACCGAGGAAGACGCTCCTGGCCTGGGGAAGTCAGGGAAGGTTTCCTGAGGAAAACCCCGTTGTCCTCAGATCCCAGCAGGATGCTCATTCATGTTACTATCCCTGTCTGCCTCACTTTCCTCATCTGTGAAATGGGGACAATAATGGTACCTACATCCTAGGGTTGTTATTCATTTTACACGTGAGCAGTGCCCGGCGCGTGATGGGTGTTACAGAAGCGGGTGAATAAAAGCAGCCGTGTGGGCTGGGAGAAAGGCCTGAGCACGCTGGCAGTTTAGAAAGAGAATGCCAGCTGGCCCTGAGTGTTGGGTGGACCCAGTCTTGTGGTGAGACCAGTTTAGGTCCCCAAGAGAGGTGTGACGGGGCATGGACACGGGGTCAGGATTTGGGGCGCCTCTGTGAGGTTTTGGTGACCTGTGACATATCTGAGCAATTGAGAGAGCTCAGACTTTTAAGGTAACAGTGGAATCTTTGGTATCAGCAGGCGGGGTGCAAGTGGGGAGAGAGGTGAGGGCAGCGGGTGGGGATAGGCAACCCTGTCACCCCAAGCACAACCTGTACACAACCCGTGGCCAGCAGGGTATGTGGATGTGGGTCTGATCCCAGCTGGCGCACGTGAGAGCCACATCCAGGAGGCGGCGGAGGCTGCTAACTTCCTGGCACTGCAGAGCGAGGACCCGAAGAAGTACTTCCTCAACGGCGGCTGGACCATCCAGTGGGATGGGGACTACCAGGTGGCAGGGACCACCTTTGCATACGCATGCAGGGGCAACTGGGAGAACCTCACGTCCCCAGGTCCCACCAACGAGCCTGTCTGGATTCAGGTGCGTGCTTCCCAAGGCCCAGGAGCGGGGAGCAGAGGTGGAGACCCCAGGCCCATGGCAGGGTCTCATCCTGGAGGAGTGAGCGCTGGGGCAGTCACAGAGCCTGGTTCTCAGCCAGGCCCTCCTGCTGCAACCTCTGCCTCAGTTTCTCCATCTTTTAAAATGGCCCCGTGATGTAGCTGCAGTTCAGAGGTGGCTGGGGTCAGCTCCTCTAGGGCTGGGTGGATGGAGAGGATGCCTCGTGCTCACGGGGCTCGTCTGCTCGCCCAGCTGCTGTTCCAGGACAGCAACCCTGGGGTGCGCTATGAGTACACCATCCACAGGGAGGCAGATGGCCATGGCGAGGTCCCACCGCCCGAGTTGTCCTGGCACTACGGACCCTGGACCAAGTGCACGGTCACCTGTGGGACAGGCACAGCCCCTCCAGCAGGGGCTTTGGCTCTGGACAGGGATGCTGGCTTCAGCCTCCAGCTCACTTCTGGGTCACCACGGGTCTTGAGGTTTGCTTCTCTGAGCTTCAGTTCCCCATCTGTGAAATGAGGCTGGCAATTGCTCCATGTCCCATGCCCGCTGGGTGGTAAATAGATGCGGCAGGTGGGGGCAGCTTGCGGCGAGTGCTCAGCATGCCCCAGCCCTTTGCGTTCTCCATCCAGGGGGCACAGGTCCCTCTCAATTTTGTCCTGGCTCAGCTCCGGCAGGTCTCGTGCCTGCATTTCTGCTGTGTCCTGGAGACGACCCTCCCACCCCCACAGAGCTTTAGCTGTGGGCCTGTAGGGGCACTGCTCCCCTTCTCCAGCCCCTCCAGTGGTCCAGAGTCTGGGGCTCCCTGGTGGCCGCCCCATGAGGGGCTTCCCAGACAGGAGGGGGAACAGTGGAAGGTGGCAGGGAAGGGGGCAGTGAGGGGAGGGAGGCCAGGGCACAGCCAGGTTTCCCCCCCCACTCTGAGGCCAGCCTAGTGGCCCCTCACTACGCTGACTTATTTCTTTAAACTATATAAAAAGTATGATGTTTTCATTAACTTCGACTCTTCCTCCCCATATTTCCCTTCATGCCCCCCATGCCCCTTGGTCTCCCTGCCTCTCAGAATCTCCCACCTCAGGTCTCCTACCCTGCCCCTTGGTCTTCCCCCCCATGCCCCTCAGTTTCCCCCGACCCCTCAGTCTTCCCCCTTGCCCCTTGGTCTCCCCTTCCGCCCCTCAGTCTCCCCCCACCCCTTGGTCTCCCTGCTCACCCCTCAGTCTCCCCCCGCCCTTCGGTCTCCCCCTGCCCCTTGGTCTCCCCTCACCCCTCAGTCTGCCCCCAGTCATGACTCTCAGTCTCCCCCCAACCCTTGGTCTCCCTGCTCACCCCTTGGTCTCCCACCACCCCTCGGTCTTCCCCTGCCCCTTGGTCTCCCCTCACACCTCAGTCTACCCTCAGTCATGCCTCTCAGTCCCCCCTGCCCCTCGGTCTCCCCCCATCCCATCTCCCCCCACCCTTCAGTGTCCCCCCCTCCCCGTCTCCCCACACCCCTCGGTTTCCCCCCTCCCCATCTCCCCCCACCCCTCAGCCTCCCCCTACCCCTCAACCTCCCCCCACCCCATCTCCCCACACCCCTCGGTTTCCCCCGGTTGTGCCTCTCAGTCCCCCCACTCCTTGGTCTCCCCACCCCGGCCCCTGGGTCTCCCCAGCCCCTCGGTCTTCCTGCTCACCCCTCAGTCTCCCTTCCCTGCCTCCGTCTCCCACTCTGTTAGTCCTCCCCCTTTCCCCTCAGTCTTTCCATCGTTGACACCCAGTGTCCTCAGAGTCTCAGAATCGGGAATCTGAGATAGAGACACTTGAGCATTTCTTAAAATGCTATTTAAAAATTATTATTACTATTTATTTGGAGGAAAGAGGTGAGGGAAGGAGGAGGAATGGGGAGGAGGGAAAGGAGAAGTGAGGGAGGGGGCGGGCGCGCAGGGGAAGAGAGGGAGCCTTAAAATGCTGTTATGATGACAACATGAGAACTGGAGAACTGGGTAGATGCCTTCCAAAGCCAGGAAACCGTTTTATCTAATACAGCTATCTTTATTTTATTTTGAGATGAGTCTTGCTCTGTCATCCAGGCTGGAGTGCAGTGGTGCGATCTTGGCTCACAGCAGCCTCCGCCTCCGAGGTCCCACTGATTCTCCTGCCTCAGCCTCCTGAGTAGTTGGGATTTACAGGCATGTGCCACCATGCCTGGCTAATTTTTTATTATTGGTAGAGTTGGTGTTTCACCATGTTGGCCAGGCTGGTCTTGAATTCCTGACCTCAGGTAATTCACCTGACTCAGCCTCCCAAAGCGCTGGGATTGATTGCAGGCATGAGCCACCACACCTGGCATAATTCAGGTGTCTTTAAATAGACAAACGTGAGAAACCAACAAATACATGTGTAGCACGAGACATTTGGGGGATTGTCTTTCAGCAAATCGGCTGCCTCGAAGGTGGACCGTGTAGGAGTGTACGCAGAGGCAAGTGCCCCGCGGTGGCCAGGACAGACAGGCAGGAAGTCCCAGGTGTGCAGTCCAAGCTGGTGGGACCTGGAGCTGACTGTCCCTCAGCTGCAGCGTCCTTGCCACGGCAGCCCTCCCCTCCTGCTTGTCACAGATGTCATCCTCCCTTCCAGGCCTCTTGCCATGTTCCGGGCAGGAAGAAGGAGGGGAAAGGGCTGACTCCCAGCGAGGGACTCGTCCCTGTTTCTCCCCAGGCAGGACTGTGTCCCAGAAACCCTAGTTTCGAGGGGGCGGCCTCGGTGTTTTCAGCAGGTCCCATTGCTGTAGTTGGGACCTTGAGCAATATCAGGATCTGTTGGTGAGGAAAGGGGGATGGGTGTGGGGCTGGCAGCTCAGGGGAGGGACAGCTTACTCTTGAGACCCCAGGAGAGCAGAGAAAGCAGAGCCACCAGCAGAGGGGGTCCTGATGCTGGGTCTCAGCAGGCAGTATGGAAGTGAGTTTAAGTGAGGAGCGTGGCTGTGGAAAAGCCCGGGGTGGGCAGTGGCAGAAGGTATGAAGGACAGGAGCAATGCCAAGGCTGGTGTGGGGGCGGGGAGCGCCCCTTGATGCATTTCTTCTCCAGATCTTCTCTGAGCCATTGGGAAGGGCGTGGACAGTCGGGCAGCCTTGACGTCATGGCTGGGTTTGCATGCTAGCAGCAGCTGGCACGGATCGAGCTCTTAGGATGTGCTGGGCACGGGCTGAGCCCGCACACGCAAGGCCACAAGCAGTCCTCCCTCTGGGGCTTGTAGGCAGGCAGGATTGTCACTCCAACTTCACAGAGGAGGCTGCTGAGGTTCAGAGTGGCCAAATGAGCCACCCAGGCATCTCAGCTAGGAAGCAGAGGGTCTGGGGACCCAACCCACTAAACCTCCATACTGTGCCACCTCTCCAGGGACAGTCAGAGGGAGGCTACATAGGAGAGGGCGGGTGAGAGCAGGACAGCAAGGAGGAGGCAGCCGGGGAGGTCTGCCTTCATCCTGACACAGGCGGTGAGGTGCTGTTCTGGGAGGGTTCTGGCAGAAATGGTGTCTTTGGGTCTTGGGTGGTGGGCACCTGGGTGTCAGGTCCAGGCTGAGCCCCACGGCCCCTAGGTGTGCAGAGGCAGAGTGTGTACTGCTCGGAGTGGCAGGCAGGGCCTGTGGACGAGGGGCATTGTGACCCCCTGGGCCAGCCTGATGACCGCCAGAGGAAATGCAGTGAGCAGCCCTGCCCTGCCAGGTGAGCTGCCCCCACGCCCCTACCAACTCCCTACCCCCAGGCGGCCTGGGTCTGCCACAGGCCCCTACTTCTGGGCCCCAGAGGCCCCAGGGAGGAGCACAGCCAGCCAGGTTTTCACTCGTCTTCCCAAGGCTGAAGCCCCAGCTCCTGGTCACCCCTTATTCCAGCCTGGGCCAGCCTGGACACCTGTGGTCCTCCTCCTTAGGTCCCTGGATATAGAAATAGGCCTCAGGTCACGCTCACTTCCCCTGAGGGGAGGGTGGCAGGAGTGGAGGGGCTGGGCCATGTCACCAGACTTAGGGGGCAGGGCACCTACCTGGGCTTGGAGCTCTGGAGAAGCAGCCACTGGCCTTGGTCCCAGCTCTGGGACCAACTCTGAGGGCCTGGGAGCCTGGCCTGGCCCTCCCTGCTGGTGAGCCTACTGATGCCACCCGTGTGCCCTTGCCAGGTGGTGGGCAGGTGAGGGACAGCTGTGCTCCAGCTCCTGCCTGGGGGCCTCTCACACTGGGCCATGCTCTGCATCTGCAGTGTGGAGCTGGATGAGCAGAGCGCCCTGGAGCCGCCCGCCTGTGAACACCTTCCCCCGCCCCAGACTGAAACCCAGTGCAACCGCCACGTGCCCTGTCTGGCCACCTGGGCTGTGGGGAACT
>NW_022440908.1:0-6288 GCF_009761245.1 Sapajus apella
CAGAACGACCGGTCCTTGGAAAACGGTCTCATGGCAGGCTGCCTGGGACCTGTTCAGCTGCAGAGGAAACCACAGAGGGGGAGGAGGTAAGAAAAGGTGACAATTTGGGCATAGGAGCCCTTCACACCCTTTTTCACTTCAAGGCAGAAACAGCAGGTTACTACTGGGGAGACAGGCCACCATTCTAGGGAAAGCCATTCAGCTCTTTCATCTCCTTTCAGTCCCCATAATACCGTACACACTCAATACGTAATTGCCAAAGAAACAAAAGTACACTCTGTGATGTTTCTGACAGCATATTAGAAAGGCATCCTCCCTGCGTGCACAACCAGCTTGCTGTTCTCACACACACCCTTCCCCGACACTTACCTATTTCCCTGGGTGTACAGCTCAGCCCCAGGTGTCCCTGGTCACCAGTGTCAGCCTATGGTCTGATGCAGACGTCACCCTCTTAGAGCAAGTCTGGGCTATGCTCCTTCTGAGTTCAGTGGCTTTCTTTTGTCCTTACACATATAATAAGTATTCAAAACAGCCCTCTTCATTCTTGGGCTCTCCTAAGGTTTGCTACCTCTGACCTGAATTCCAGTGCACTCACAACTGTGCTTTTTTCTATAAAAGGTTCCCAAATGTTTGTTTCTTTAGAAGTATATGAGTGAGACATCCCCAACTCAATATCCTTGCTCTCAAATTCATTTTAAAGAGAAACACTAAATTATACAAAGAGTTCAGTGACCTCCAAGTAGGGTTCTCCGAAAGACAATGAAACATAGGCTTATCAAAATGAGATAACCGAAGCCAAAGTCAAACAGAGAATCTTTAAAGCTGAAATAAAAATGTCAGACTGCAGGCCCAAGGGATCCCTAATGAGATCAACAGTGAATTCTCTGAATGCCAGCAGGCTCTGCAATGACATGTGCAAAGTATTCAGAAAAAAATCTGACAACTAAGAATTTGTTGCCGTACAAAATTATCCTTCACACATAGCAGATCTGCAATGTAACAAATACAAAGGGAGTAATTCAGTCTGAAGCAAAAGGCACTAGAGAGTCAATGAAATCTATATGAACAAATTAAGAGCAGAAGTAAGGCTAATTAACCAGATAAATATAAGCAACAATATTAGTGTTTTTATTTATTTATAATAGCTTTTCCCCTTAGGTCACCTAAAATAAGCTTACCTAACACAAAAATTATAAGTGTTAGTGAATACACGAGGTAAAAGATATAATTTATATGACAACAACAGTACAAGGATAGAGGAACACAGCTATGTAGAATGAGTATTTTGTATGCCATTGAAATTAAATGGATACTAAACAAATAAGGAATGTATAAATGAAAGTATAAATTATATTCCCCAGAAGTAAATAATATTATGAAGGGGTACAAAGAACAATGATATGGTAAAAATTAGATAAACTAGCTAGTAGTAATATTTCTAGGCTGGGTGTGGTGGCTCATGACTGTAATTCCAGCACTTTGGGAGGCCAAGGCGGGCAGATCACCTGATGTCAACAGTTTGAGACCAGCCTAGCCAACCAGGCAAAATCCTGTCATTACTAAATACAAAAACTAGCCAGGCATGGTGGGACATGCCTTAATTCCAGCTACTCAGAAGTCTGAGGCAGGAGAATCGCTTAAACCTGGGAGGCAGAGGCTGCAGTGAGCTGAGATTGAGCCACTGCACTCCAGTCTGGGCCAAAGAGCAAGACTCCATCTCAAAAAAATAATAATAATAATAAATAACAACAAATTAAAAAAGAAAAATTTCTAGAAAGGCACATGCTATAAAAACTGACTCAAGAAGAAGTAGAAAATTAAGATAAACCTTTAACAATTAAGAGAATGAATTAGTAATCAAAACACCCCCATAAAGTAAAAACAGAATGGCTTCACTGTGGTACTATACCAAATGTCTAATAAAAAACTAAGACCAATCCTTCACAAATTCTTCCAGAAAATAGAATAGAAATTGACATCTGCAACTCCTTCTATAAAGATAAAATTACACTGACACCAAAATCAAAGATATCAAAAGTAAACCACAGGTCAAAATTTCTTATAAACTTCTCAAGAAAATACTAGCAAAATGAAATCCACCAACATATAAAAAACTTACACAATACAACCAAGTGGGATTTATCCCAAGAACACAGGATGGCTCAATATACAAAAATCAATCAATATAATAAAAGACATTAATAGATATAAAAGGGGGTTGAAATAGATGATCACTTCAGTAGAACAAAATAGCATTTGACAAAATCCAACACCTTTTCATGATGAAAAAACACTGAATAAGCAGGAATTGAGGACAATTTCCTCAACCTGATAAAGGACATTTATAAGAAAAATATGGAACTTGGCTGGGCGCCGTGGCTCACGCCTATAATACCAGCACTTTGGGAGGCCGAGGCGGTTGGATCACGAGGTCAAGAGATCGAGACCATCCTGGTCAACATAGTGAAACCTTGTCTCTACTAAAAATATAAAAATTAGCTGGGCATGGTGGCGCGAGTGTGATATTGTGCTGGCCTAGAACCAGAACCGGAGCAAAACTATTTTATAAAATGCAAAACTGTTTTCAGATAAGTGGAAATGGCTGCCCCATTCTCCTCACAATAACTACTGTCCTTGGCCTCTGTAAATAGAACTGCTAGTTTGTTCTTCAAAACTATGTAAAGCTGCTTACCTTTTCTTATCAGTAACTGCCAGAATTGCTAGCCTTTGCTTACTGGCAATTGCCAGACTAAGCAGCCCAAGCTAGTTCCATCCTGGCTCCTGTGGCTTGTAATAAGTAACTAAGGTCTGTGATTTCCACCTTAACCAGATAATGTGTAAACAAATGTTTATCTTGACTTCTGTAAACCACTTAAGTAACAAACGGAATGACAAAAGTCCCCTGGCCCTTGGAATGTCCGGAGACCCCCACCCTCATCTCTGCCCAGGAGGTAATTTACAGAATCCACTAGCCCTCGGAATGTCTGAAGCCTTTTCATCCCCATCCCCGCCCCTCACCCCACTTCCAAGGTGGTTTTTCGGCTATAAAAAATCGTGGCACCCTCCTGTTGCCACCACAGGTTGGAGAGACGTGAGTCCTCTGTGGTCGCCGGCATAATAAATGACCCTGCAATCTGGCATACTTTTGTCTTGTGATAACTTTCTACACTCGGTCAAATACAACACGAGCCTGTAGTCCTAGCTACTCTGGAGGCTGAGGCAGGATAATTGCTTGAACCCCAGGAGGCGGAGTTTGTGGTAAGCAGAGATCGCGCCATTGCACTCCAGCCTGGGTAACAAGAGCAAAACTCCGTCTCAAAAAAAAAAAAAAAAATGTAACTAACCTCATATGTAATAGGGAACCATAGAAAGCTTTCCCCTAATTTCTGTAACAAGACCAGGGTGTCTGCTTTCAACATTTACAGTCCACATTGTTCTCTGGCTTCTACCCAGAACAATTAAGTAAGAAAAACAGAAGTTGCCCAGATTTAAAACAAAGAATTAAAACTCTCCCTATTTAAAATGACATCATCACATGCATAGAAAATTCAAAGGCATTCACAAGAAACAATTAAGGCTAACAAGTTCAGCATGGTTGCAAAATGAAAGATCAATATGCAAAAATGTTTACGGTTTTATATGCTAACAATGAGCAATCAAAAGATAAAACAATTTTATTGTAACAGGATTAAAGGAAATAATGCTTAAGAATAAATTAATAAGAAAAAGGCAAGACAGATGCACCCCAAAATGCAAAATATTGCTAAAGTAAGTTAAAGAGGGCTGAAATAAATGGAAAAACATACCATCCTTTTGAATGAGAAGATTTCATATTGCTAAGATGCCAATATTTTCCAAGTTATTCTACCAACTCCATGCAATTCCTACCGAAGTCCAGCTGGATTTTTTTGCAGGAATTGATAAAGTCATCCTGAAATTACCATGGAAATGCGACAGGATAGCAACAAAACATAAAATAATCCTGCAGACTCACACTCCCTCCAATACTGTCCCATTTTTTGGTCTACTTGGTAGCAAATTTTTTTAAAGATAATTATCTATATTTTCGGGCTCTAACCCCCACCTCTCTTCTCTTTATCTCTTTTACAAATTGAGATCTAATTCACAATGCAATCTATGCTGCTTTCCCAAACATTCCTTCCCTGTGCTAAAGAACAAAGCCAGGAAAGTAATGGATTCCACTTTAGCAGTGAGGTCTGTACAGGAAGCAAGCGCACAGCCTCCAGTTATGCTCTACGTCATATACTGAGAAAACCCAAGGTTTAGGGCAGGAAACAGTGGAGCCTTTCAACTCTCCATCATCTGTACACTTGCCCACATCACACAGCTGAATTCATATTTGTTTGTCATCTACGCATTTCCTGAGATCCTTCACAAACCCTAAAGCACTTAGAAGATACAATAAAACCTTTTGGGAAATAACTTCCATGTGCAAAATTTGCAAAGTTGTTTCTGGAAACTAGTCCTCTTAAGCTCTCGTTATGCTGGTGACATAAAAAAATAATATTTGAAAATAAGAGGAAGATAACTTATTTGGAGAAAGCTATGCCGTGAATCCCACTAACCCACGGTGTCTGCCCCTCGCCTCAAGCCTGGTGAGGGGCGACAATGAGACCATTCAGAGAGTTTGGTGCATGGACATTTGGCTCCTCAATGGGGATGCAGTTTCCCCACTGGCAGTCCTGATTCTGCGGCCATAGGCTGTTTCAGCAGCATCTGCTCTTTGAGTTTCTCACGTGTGAGTCAGGCACCTGTGCAGTGCATCTCCAAGCTGCATCAAGGAATCAGGGACCAAAGAGAAAGAACAAATGTCCACCCTGAAAGTGCATTACATGTGAGCAAGTAGGTGACAGATGCTCAGCATAGGGAAGGAGGGAGCTCCAAGGATCCTCTGAAAATGCTACATGACAGGAAGGGTAAACCTAAACATTATCAAACCTAGAGCACCAACTACATATTGACCACAATAGGAGTAGTCAGGGAAAGGCTTTCCTGTTATCTCCTCCAAGAGTTGCCACCACTTCACATGAGGCCTTATTAAACATGCTGATTTTCATTGACAGTAAGGCGTCTGAGACATTGTTTTCTCCACTCCCTATTTTACACACTATGTGCCTGTGTTCATGGGTCTCCACCCATTGTTGTGCCAGGAGACTCAGGCCCTTTTGTCAATCTTTACTGTAAGTAAATTAAGGGAACATCAGTCACCTTAGGCACTTGGAGGTCTGGTTTCTCACTGTCATCTTTGCCCCCGCTGGCTTTGAAAATTTCCACACAGGAAGGTGAATAAACAGATTATTTGAGGACTCTTCAATATTGGACATCTGCCAGTGACTCACATTACTGCACCCAATGTCCAAACGTGCTGCATTAAGACCCTTATTTTGAGCCACTGAAGCTCTTTTTATTCTTCCCACATCTTAATAATCACTGAGAGATCTCTGCCTCCTAGATGGGGTGCCTTCACCCACCACAACTCTCCCATTGTTTCCTATTCTCTTTTGAATCACTGTAAGTCTCTTTCTTGTCTGTTGTTCAAGCATAACTCTTCTATTTGGTAGTGGCCCTGGGGCTAGGGGCTGTAGCTCAGACCTTTAAGCCTGGCCCAGAACTGGGATCTACCCCAGGTGTCTTACTTTACTTTTGTAATGCCTTTTCCCATTGGGAGTGACCCTGAGACCAGTGACTTGGATCACTCAGAATCTAAGCTTCACCTGATATCAGAATCCACTCTAACCTTCGACTTTGCTTTCATTTGAGGTATTACAGATGAAAATAACCAGGGGATTATATATTTAGCCTTTTTCTTGGTCCCGTGCATTTCCTTTTGCTTCCAGTGAGTCTCCAAATCATGAGCTGAATCCATCACTTATAAATTCTATTAGTAACTTTTACCTGCACAGGTGCAGTCTGCTATCATAGATAATGCTGTTGCCATGCAGAAATCAATGATTTATTTTCCCCACCCTCTCATTCTTCCTCCTCCCAAACCACATGTTTTACTGAGTCAGGGTCATTCTGTAGCAGGAGCAGCCGTAGGAAACGGATCTCCCGAACACTGAATACAGAAGGAAAGAGTTTATTACAGCCGGGAGCTGAGGAAATGATCTGTCCAAATTCAGCTCATCTACAAAGGAAGGTTCTGCCTTTATATAGACTTATACTTTAGATATTACACATGGAAGAATCCTAGGTTTATAGCTTTAGAAATCACATATGAAAAGGGTTCCGGTTTACAGTTTCAGGAATCACATATGAAAAGGGTTT
>NW_022440909.1:0-6286 GCF_009761245.1 Sapajus apella
TCTAAAACAAAAACGGAGCTATGTAGCAGAATGATTGTCAAGGTGTATATTCAACTTAGAGTGTTAAAGAGATGTGTGAACGTAGCAGTTCAGAAACCCTTTCTTTGGAGAATCTGGAAAGAGATATTTCCAGCCATATACAGGCTCATAAGAATTATCGGTAAGATGGCGTCTAAACCACAGGAGAAACGTCTGTTTTAAAGTTCTCTGCTGTGTGTTCGTTCACTTTAGGAAGTTGCATCTATGTTTAGATTCGGCGAGTTAGAAACACTTTTCTTCTAAAAGGTTCGTTTGGATATTCCTGAGTCCATGGGAGAATAGGAAGTAATGAGAAATATGTGGCTCTAAAACAAAAACGGGGCTATGTAGCAAAACAATTGTAAAGATTTATATTCAACTCACAGAGTTAAACAGATGTGTGAATGGAGCAGTTGAGAAACCCTTTCCTTGGAGCATCTGGAAAGAGATATTTCCAGCATTACACATGCTCATAAGACTTACCAGTAAGATCGCGTCTAAACCACAACAGAAACGTCTGTTTGAAACTTCTCTGCTGTGTGTTCGTTCACCTTAGGTAGTTGCATCTATGTTTAGATTCAGCGAGATAGTAACACGTTCCTTCTAAGAGCTACGTTTGGATATTCCTGAGTCCATGGGAGTATATGAACTATTGAGAAATATTTGGCTCTAAAACAAAAACGGGGCTATGTAGCACAGTGATTGTAAAGGTGTATATGCAACTTACAGAGTTAAACAGATGTGTGAATGTAGCAGTTGAGAAACACTTTCTTTGGAGAGTTTGGAAAGAGATAATTAAAGCCATAAACAGGCTCTTAAAAATTAGCGGTAAGATCGAATCTAAACCACAGTAGAAAGGTCTGTTTCAAACTTCTCTGTTGTGTGTTCATTCACCTTTGAAAGTTGCCTCTATGTTTTGATTCATCGTGTTAGAAACACTTTTCTTCTAAAAGCTCCGTTTGGATATTCCTGATTCATGGGAGTATAGGATGTAATGAGAAATATCTGGCTCTAAAACAAAAACGGGGCTATTTAGCAGAATGATGGTCAAGGTGTATATTCAACTTACAGAGGTAAACAGATGTGTGAATGGAGCAGTTGAGAAACCCTTTCTTTGGAGAGTTTGGAAAGAATGATTTAAAGCCACATACAGGCTCTTAAGCATTAGCGGTAAGATCGAATCTAAACCACAGGAGAAACGTCTGTTTCAAACTTCTCGGCTGTGTGTTGGTTCACCTTATGAAGTTGCATCTACGATTTGACTCAGCGAGTTAGAAACACGTTTCTTCTAAAAGCTGCGTTTGGATATTCCTGAGTGAATAGGAGTATAGGATGTAATGAGAAATATCTGGATCTAAAACAATAACGGAGCTATATAGCAGAATGATTGTCAAGGTGTATATTCAACTTACAGAGGTAAACAGATGTGTGAATGTAGCAGTTGAGGAAACCTTTCTTTGGAGAACCTGGAAAGAGATATTTCCAGCTATAAACAGCATCATAATAATTAGTGGTAAGATCGAATCTAAACCACAGGAGACACGTCAGTTTTAAGCTTCTCTGCTGTATGTTCTTTCACCTTTGGAAGTTGCATCTATGTTTAGAATCAGCGGGTTAGAACACGTTTCTTCTAAAACTGTGTTTGGATATTAATGAGTGAATGGGAGTATAGGACGTAATGAGAAATATCTGACTCTAAAACAAAACGTAGCTGTGTAGCAGAATGATTGTCCAGGTGTATATTCAACTGACAGAGTTAAACAGATGTGTGAATGGAGGAGTTGAGAAACACTTTCTTTGAGAGTTTGGAAAGAGATGTTTCCATCCCTAACAGGCCCATAAGAATTAGCAGTAAGATCGAATCTAAACTACAGGAGAAACGTCTGCTTCAATCTTCTCTGCTGTGTGTTCGTTCACTTTAGGGAGTTGCATCTATGTTTAGATTTAGCTGGTTAGCAACACGTTTCTTCTAAAAGCTGTGTTTGGATATTCCTGAGTGAATGAGAGTATAGGAAGTAATGAGAAATATCTGGCTCTAAAACAAAAACAGGGCTATGTAGCAGCATGATTGTCAAAGTGTATATTCAACTTACAGAGTTAAGCAGATGTGTGAATGGAGCAGTTGAGAAACCCTTTCTTTGGAGAGTTTGGAAAGAATGATTTAAAGCCATATACAGGCTCTTCAGCATTAGCGGTAAGATCGAATCTATACCACAGGAGAAACGTCTGTTTAAATCTTCTCTGCTCTGTGTTCGTTCACTTTAGGAAGTTGCATCTATGTTTAGATTTAGCTGGTTAGAAACACGTTTCTTCTAAAAGCTGTGTTGCGATATTCCTGAGTGAATGGGATTATAGGATGTAATGAGAAATATCTGGCTCTAAAACAAAAACGGAGCTATGTAGCAGAATGATTGTCAAGGTGTATATTCAACTTACAGAGTTAAACAGACGTGTGAATGGAGCAGCTGAGAATCCCTTTCTTTGGAGAGTTTTAAAAGAGATATTTCCAGACGTATTCAGGCTCATAAGAATAAGCGGTAAGATCGAATCTAAAACACAGGAGAAACGTCTGTTTCAATCTTCTCTGCTGTGTGTTCGTTCAACTTAGGAAGTTGCATCTATGATTAGGTTCAGCGAGTTAGAAACTGGTTTCTTCTAAAAGCTGCGTTTGGATATTCCTGAGTGAATAGGAGTATAGGATGCAATGAGAAACATCTGGCTCTAAAACCAAAACGGACCTATGCAGCAGAATGATTGTCAAGGCGCATATTCAACTTAGAGAGTTAAACAGATGTGTGAATGTAGCAGTTCAGAAACCCTTTCTTTGGAGAATCTGGAAAGAGATATTACCAGCCATATAGAGGCACATAAGAATTAGAGTTATGAACGAGTCGAAACTACAGGAGAAACGTCTGTTTTAAACTCCTCTGCTGTGTGTTCGTTCACCTTAGGAAGTTGCATCTATGTTTATATTCAGCGAGTTAGAAACACTTTTCTTCGAAAAGCTGCCTTTGTATATACTTGACACCATGGGAGTATAGGAAGTAATCAGAAATATCTGGCTCTAAAACAAAAACAGGGCTATGTAGCGGAATGATTTTCAAACTGTATATTCAACTTACAGAATTAAACAGATGTTTGAATGGAGCAGTTGAGAAACCCTTTCTTTGGAGAGTTTGGAAAGAATGATTTAAAGCCATATACAGGCTCTTAAGCATTAGCGGTAAGATCGAATCTAAACCACAGGAGAAACGATTGTTTCAAACTTCTCGGCTGTGTGTTCGTTCACCTTAGGAAGTTCCATCTATGATTTGACTCAGCGAGTTAGAGAGACGTTTCTTCTAAAAGCTGCGTTTGATTATTCCTGAGTGAATAGCAGTATAGGATGTAATGAGAAATATCTGGGTCTAAAAGAAAAACGGGGCTATATAGCAGAATGATTGTCAAGGTGTATATTCAACTTACAGAGGTAAACAGATGTGTGAATGTAGCAGTTGAGAAAACCTTTCTTTGGAGAATCTGGAAAGAGATATTCCCAGCTATAAACAGCATCATAGTAATTAGCGGTAAGATCGAATCTAAACCACAGGAGACACGTCTGTTTTAAGCTTGTCTGCTGTGTGTTCGTCCACCTTAGGAACTTGAATCTATGTTTAGATTCGGCGAGTTAGAAAAACTTTTCTTCTAAAAGCTGTGTTTGGATATTCCTCAGTCAATAGGAGTATACGATGTAATGAGAAATATCTTGCTGTAAAACAAGAAAGGAGCTATATAGCAGAATGATTGCCAAGGAGTATATTCAACTTACAGAGTTAAACAGATGTGTGAATGGAGCAGTTGAGAAACCCTTTCTTTGGAGAATCTCGAAACATATATTTCCAGCCATAAGCAGCCTCTTAAGAATTAACGGTAAGATCGAATCTAAACCAAAGGAGAAACCTTTGTTTCAAACTTCTCTGCTGTGTGTTCGTTCAACTTAGGGAGTTGCATGTATATTTAGATTCGGCATGTTAGAAACACTTTTCTTCTAAAAGCTGTGTTTGGATATTCCTCAGTCAATAGGAGTATAGGATGTAATGAGAAATATCTGGCTGTAAAACAAAAAAGGAGCTATATAACAGAATGATTGCCAAGGAGTATATTCAACTTAGAGTGTTAAAGAGCTGTGTGAATGTAGCAGTTCAGAAACCCTTTCTTTCGAGAATCTGGAAAGAGATATTTCCAGCCGTATACAGGCTCATAAGAATTAGCGGTAAGATCGAATCTAAACCACAGGAGAAACGTCTGGTTTAAAGTTCTCTGCTGTGTGTTCGTTCACCTTAGGAACTTGCATCTATGTTTAGTTTCGGCGAGTTAGAAACACTTTTCTTCTAAAAGCTGCGTTTGGATATTCCTGAGTCCATTGGGAGTATAGGAAGTAATGAGAAATATCTGGCTCTAAAACAAAAGCGGGGCTATGTAGCAAAACGATTGTCAAGGTGTATATTCAAGTCACAGAGTTAAACAGATGTGTGAATGGAGCAGTTGAGAAACACTTTCTTTGAGAGTTTGGAAAGAGATGTTTCCAGCCCTATACAGCCTCATAACAATTAGCGGTAAGATCGAATCTAAACCACAGGAGAAACTTCTGTTTCAATCTTCTCTGCTGCGTGTTCGTTCACTTTAGGAAGTTGCGTCTATGTTTAGATTTAGCTGGTTAGAAACACGTTTCTTCTAAAAGCTGCGTGTGGATATTCCTGAGTGAATAGGAGTATAGGATGTAATGAGAAACATCTGGCTCTATAACCAAAACGGAGCAATGTAGCAGAATGATTGTCAAGGCGTATACTCAACTTAGACAGTAAAACCGATGTGTGAATGTAGCAGTTCAGAAACCCTTTCTTTGGAAAATCTGGAAAGAGATATTACCAGCCATATAGAGGCACATAAGAATTAGAGCAATGATCGTGTCCAAACTACAGGAGAAACGTCTGTTTTAAACTCCTCTGCTGTGTGTTCGTTCACCTTAGGAACTTGCATCTATGTTTAGATTCAGCGGGTTAGAAACACGTTTCTTTTAAAACTGTGTTTGGATATTAATGAGTGAATGGGAGTATAGGATATAATGAGAAACATCTGGCTCTAAAACAAAAACGGAGCTATACAGCAGAATCATTGTCAAGGTGTATATTCAACTTACAGAAGTAAACAGATGTGTGAATGTAGCAGTTGAGAAAACCTTTCTTTGGAGAGTTTGGTAAGAGATATTTCCAGCCATATACAGGCTCATCAGAATTAGCGGTAACATCGAATCTAAACCACAGGAGAAACTTCTGTTTGAACCTTCTCTGCTGTGTGTCCGTTCAACTTAGAAAGTTACATCTATGATTAGATTCACCGAGTTAGAAACACGTTTCTTCTAAAAGCTGCGTTTGGATATTCCTGAGTGAAAGGGAGTATAGGATGTAATGATAAATATCTGGCTCTAAAACAAAAACAGAACTATGTAGCAGAATGATTGTCAAGGTGTACATTCACCTTAAAGATATAAACAGATGTGTGAATGTAGCAGTTTACAAACCCGTCCTTTGGAGAATCTGAAAAGAGCTATTTCCAGCCATATACAGGCTCTTAAGAATTAGCGGTAAGATCGAATCTAAACCACAGGACAAACGATTCATTCAAACTGCTCTTCTGTGTGTTCGTTCATCTTAGGAAGTTGCATCTATGATTAGATTTAGCGAGTTAGAAACACGTTTCTTCTAAAAGCTGCGATTGGATATTCCTGAGTGAATGGGAGTATAGGATGTAATGATAAATATCTGGCTCTAAAACAAAAATGGGGCTATGGAGCAGAATGATTGTCAAGGTGCATATTCAACTTACAGAGTTAAACAGATATGTGAATGTAGCAGTTGAGAAACCCTTTCTTTGGAGAGTTTGGTAAGAGATATTTCTAGCCATATACAGGATCATAAGAAGTAGTGGTAAGATCGAATCTAAACCACAGGAGAAACGTCTCTTTCAAACTGCTCTTCTGTGTGTTCGTTCACCTTAGGAAGTTGAAGCTATGATTAGTTTCAGCGAGTTAGAAACACGATTTTCCAAAAGCTGCATTTGGATATTCCTGATTGAATGGGAGTATAGGATGTAATGAGAAATATCTGGCTCTAAAACAAAAACGGAGCTATGTAGCGGAATAATTGTCAAGGTGTATACTCAACTTAGAGAGTTAAATAGATGTGTGAATGTAGCAGTTGAGAAACGCTTTCTTTGGAGAGTTTGGAAA
>NW_022440910.1:0-5723 GCF_009761245.1 Sapajus apella
AGAGTTTCGCTCTTGTTACCCAGGCTGGAGTGCAATGGCCTGATCTCGGCTCACCGCAACCTCCGCCTCCTGGGTTCAGGCAATTCTCCTGCCTCAGCCTCCTGAGTAGCTGGGATCACAGGCACATGCCACCATGCTCAGCTAATTTTTTGTATTTTTAGTAGAGACGGGGTTTCACCATGTTGACCAGGATGGTCTTGATCTCTTGACCTCATGATCCACCTGCCTCGGCCTCCCAAAATGCTGGGATTACAGGCTTGAGCCACTGCGCCCAGCCGCCCTTAATGGTTATATTCTTAATGATCTCTCCAAATAGAGTATATTCAGTATACTTTTATTCTGTACTTTAGGAAATATTGTCTCTTTAGAATACAGATTTTTGTAAGAGATTATAAGGATTTTGATTCTAAGACTTTTTGGAATACTGAACTTTTAGTTTTCTAATTCCAGTAGTCAGTCTCTCTCTCTCTATCTCTCTCTCTCTCTTTTTCTGGGCCTCTCTGCCATTCTTCTTCCTCTGAAAATTAGCTTCCCACCTGAACCTCATATATCCCCTAATTCCTATTTGTAGTTGTGAGGGAGGAAAAATATTCTCCTTCTAAGTTCTCTGCTATAAGACCTTTGTAACAAAAGACAGATTGACAAAAATTAAGTATACCAATTTATATTAAGTTTTATGTAACATGGAGAGAAATGAAGAATTGAAGAAACAGTTAAACCTGGGCGTTTTTCCTGTTCATTTATTTGACAATTATTTAATGGCATAGAGTGTAGCAGGCACTCTTCTAGATTTGGAAATATACCCTACAACTCTTTTAAAGAAGCCAAGCAAATAGTCTTGAACAGTAAATTACCATTAAATGGAATTAATTCTATGATAGGAATGATACAGTTTGTTGCAGCAATATAAAACACAGGCATATAGGCCACACGTGGTTGCTCACACCTGTAATCCCAGCACTTTGGGAGGCCGAGGTGGGTGGATTACTTGAAGTCAGAAGTTCAAGACCAGCCGGGCCAACATGGTGAAACCCCATCCATAAAAATGCAAAAATTAGCTGGGTATGGTGGTGTGTGCCTGTAATTCCCAGCTACTTGGGAGTCTGAGGTAGGAGAATTGCTTGAACCTGGGAGGTAGAAGTTTACAGTGAGCCAAGATCACACCACTACACTCCAACCTGAGTGACAGAGCCAGATTCTGTCTCGAAAAAATAAAAAAGTAATATTGGTATATAGAGTCGAGTTTAGGAAATGCTTGTCTAAGTACTTGAAACCTGAAACCTAAGTAGGAAGCTACAAAGAACAGAAAGAAACACAATGAAGTATTCAGTGTACTGGAACATTGCATTCAAGAGTGTTAATGCTTAGGATGAACTTGGAGAGGAAGTTAATGGTTCAGTCATAAAGTTGTTTATGTTGAACTTTACTTAAGATATTTGGGTAACTATTGAAGGACATTTTAGGAAGAGCACTCAAAATGCAATGGATTGGGGAAAAACAGAACTAAAGGCAGGGAGATGGTTTAAGAAACTTTTGCAAATGGTTGTATGGTTGGGAGGATGGAGTGAGAGAATGGGAGATTACATCCAATGGGTAAAGTTTTCTTTTTGAAATAATGAAAATGTGCTGGAGTTAATCCTGATGGTTGCACAGGAATAAAAAGGAAACAACTGAATTGTACATTTTAAAGTGGCAAAATTTATGCTATATGGAGATATTTTAATAAATTTTTTTGAAAGAGACTTTCATAGTAGTCTAATTGAGAGTAGATGGTGGTCTGTACTAAAGTGTTGCTAATAGAGGCAAGAGTAAAAATGTGTCAATTTAATAGGCGAAATAGGGTTGAGTAGGTATTTAGATACTCAGATCAGCCATTTGAAGACAAGTCTAAGCTAAAAATGAGGGAGATCTCAGCATATAGATGATAATTGAGACCATGGAGTAGATTAGATCATATCCAGAGAAAGTATATAGAATCATCATTATAAGTAAGCTGGGAATCCAGGCCTGAGAAACTAAGATGGAGAGAAGGAAAGAAGCCTACATAAGAGATAAAGAAAACTTCTTTATCAGTTATTAATTATAATAATGTCCAACAAATAGGTGATCAAAAAATATTGATGGAATGAATTGAATGAATATATACTAAAAAATTTTCATTTTATCATAGTCTCAGAGTACTGTTGTCATCATCATCCGTACTCTGTAATAGGCACTGCCTTGCACACTTTGCTTTCATTATCTTATTCAATCCTAATAATTCTGCAAGAAACATAATATCTGAAAGAGTAGCTTGTTTACCATCACATGACTGAATGAACTTATATATCTGAGTCTAAAGTTTATTTTTTCTAGTAGGCCTAATTTTCGCAGAATCTGTTCTGAGAAAAAGATGTTAACAGGTATTTACTAATAAAAATAACAATAGAACTATTTGGGGGAAAGAATAGGATTATTAGAAACTGATTTTTATTAATAGGATGCTTGCCAGTAGGGGCAATGGAGCAGTTTTTAAGGAAAGAAGCATAACATATTAGTTATTCAGTGAGAATGGATTCTTAATATTTATGAAAATCTTGTGTTTTACCCTGTCTTACTTGATGGTATTGCAGTCATCTGAGAATCAATCCTGTAAGTTATTTGATATATGCCACTTTCCTAATCAATCTCTTTCAGTTTTAATTTCCTCAACATCCTTTGCAGTCTGCTTGTTGCTGTTTCTCAGTTTTGACATTGTATTTCTCTCTCTCTCTTTTTTTTTTTTTTTCTTTTTTGAGATGGAGTCTTGCCCTGTCACCCAGGCTGGAGTGCAGTGGCACTAGCAGCAACCTCCACCTCCAGGGTTCAAGCATTCTCTTGCCTCAGCCTCCTGAGCAGCTGGGACTACAGGCATGTGCCACCACACCCGGCTAATTTTTGTATTTTTAGTAGAGACAGGGTTTCACCATATTGGCCAGGCTGGTCTTGAACACCTGACCTTGTGATCCTCCCACCTCGGCCTCCCAAAGTGCTGGGATTACAGGTGTGAGCCACCCTGCACAGCTGATATTTAATTTCTTTTAGTTGTGCTTTACAGTTTTTCTGAGATGGCTCTTTGAGTTTTCTATATGAAATTTCATGTCTTTGGCTTTATTGTAACTCTTTTGGTACCTAAGTGTCATTCTTCATCATTCTATTATGAATTGAACCAAAGCATATGGTATTATCTCAGAAGTGACTGGCTCTTGGGCATCATTGTCAGTTATATTGTCCTACATGTTGCATTTAGGTAATAAAAAGGAAATCTGCCTTGAAGGTAAAGTTAATATTAATAGAAATCTTTCCATACATTGTTGAAGACTCTTGTTATGAAGTTTAATATGTTATTTATTTAGGCATTACTTAATTCAGTTGTAAATTTTTTCCTTCTGCTTTCTTATCTTAATGAAGCATCATCTCCTGTCATCTTACTCTTTGCTCAAAAACCTTCATGTATTCCCTTCTACTCTCAGAATGCTGCGTAAATTTCTTGTAGTGGTATTTAATGATCTTGCCTATGTCTACCTTTCTCATTAGTCTCTTCCCTCCTACATAGTTGCACTGTCAGTACACTCTAATTGTCTTTTGTCTCTCTTTTTCATTGTTTTTGTTAATATTCTTGTTTACAAGTCTGTGCACTAAGTCCTCTTGGGGTGCTGTAGCGAGCCCACAGAGAGTCTTCAGGGTATTTCAGAATTTCAGGGGAAACACAGTGACATCTATCAGAAACAGCATGAACCACTAGCTCCAGATTTTTCAGTTTTAACATGAGATTACTACATTCCTTTTCGTGGCATTATGCTCTGCAAAACTGGATCTTTGACAGTCTCTGTGATAAAAAGCAAATACTCCCCCAAAATCAATCTGAAACAAATGAGGGTGGTGTTTACCAGTCTGATTCCAAGGTTTGAGAATTTTGCAATGCTCAGCAGGTAGTAAATTGTTGGGAAATGAACACTTTGGGCTGAAACTAATTATTTAATAAATGGAATTTCTTTCATCCTAGTGGTACCATGATAAAATTTCTAACAGACGAAAGGAGGCGTGTATTATATGCTGTATGACTCTGTTTTGTTTTTTTTTTTTTCCTAGTTTGTAACCATTTGGAAGATTATACCCTTCCTTCAAAGACCAGTTGATATTGTTACCTGTCTTTGGAGGCCTTTCCTGATCCCCTCCACTACAATTAATCTCTCTCATGGGTATTTTCTAGTCATATTCTGCTTTTACTATTGCTGTTGAAGTTGAATTTAACTAATTGAAGTATTTATTTGAAGTTACCAATAATGTCTGTGGTTTTCCTATTCCTCCAGATAGGTATAGCTACTTAAATTATAACGAGAACCCTTTCCTCCTTAGTATAAAAGTGATACAAATATGATCATAGGTACCCTGTACTGTACTAAACTACACGTCCTGTTAGTCAATTTCTAATTCTTACAACATCCTTAAAAGATCATAGGTTATGTTATCCACATTTTATATTTGAAGAAATTGAGGTTTAGCACTGTTAGTTTTTCTCACACCGACATAACTCCTAGCCTTTAGCTATTCTAGTTTTTTTTTTCCTTTAATATTGACTATAGAATTAACTTTTTGATATCCTCAAAAACCCATTGAGATTTTGGTTAAGATTGCATTGAACTTATTAATTAATTTGGGGAGAATTGATGTCTTAAGAATATTGAGTTTTTGAATCCATGCATGCATATAGTATAGCTCTTTGTTTATGTAAGTTGTGTATTTTCCTCAGCAATCTTTTGTAGTGTTTTGTGTATATGTCTTGCATATTTTTGGCTAAATGTGTTTCTGCATATTTCAATTTGGGGGTGTTATAAATATTGTTCTCTTAATTTTAATTTTCAACTCTTCCTTGATAATTTATAGAAATACATTAGATTTTTATATATTGATCTTAAGGTCTGAGACCTTGATTAACTTACTTTTAATTCTAGAGCATTTATGTAGATTCCTTATGATTTTATATATATTCCATATGCATGCACAGGTTGGTATCCAGCCATAGCCTCAAGGTTTACTCTGTAGATTTCAGCTCATTCTTCTCTGAAAATCTTTCTCAGAATTTCTAGTCTCCTGGCTCTCCTTAAACACTTATCTTTGTCCCCTCATTTCAGTGAGAATGCCAGGCTTTTTCCTCTCTGTGATGTGGAACTTGCCTCCTGGCAGAGAACCTGCATGATATCAGAACACGCCTTGTTTCTTCACTATTAGAGATCATAGTCCTACCATGCCTGTTATTCAATGTCTGAAAATTCTGTAGGTGTTTCTTTTCCATTTTCTAGCTTACAGCACAGTGATAACTCTAGACCCTGCTACTCATTCATGGCCAAGGCAGAAGTTAAAGTTTTTAAGGTTACTGTCTATATGTGTAACCCAAGGGAGGGTGGGCAATTTATTTTAGCTAAAAGAAAGAGCATAATTAGAGGTTATAAGCAAGGTTGAATCTCCTTCCTGGAGAATCTGAAAATGTAGATGTTGTGACTTTGTATTAGGAACATCATCATTTTTATCTTTTTATTCCTTGGCAGACATGCATTAAATGTTTGTTGATTGAATATCAAAACGGTAGGGAATAGACTAGTTAGATGTTGGTGAAACATTGTGTTTGAGATGCTTACAGATGTACTAAAATTTTAATAGAAATCTTGGCAAATTGCTAGTTAAATTTTTCTAAATTATTTTTT
>NW_022440910.1:5823-6285 GCF_009761245.1 Sapajus apella
CCCCAACTGACCCCAGTGTGTAGTGCTCCTCTCCCTGTGTCCATGTGTTCTCATTGTTCAACACCCGCCTATGAGTGAGAACATGCGGTGTTTGATCTTCTGCTCTTCTGTCAGTTTGCTGAGAATGATGGTTTCCAGGTTCATCCATGTCCCTACAAAGGACCCAAACTCATCATTTTTGATGGCTGCATAATATTCCATGGTGTATATGTGCCACATTTTCCCTATCCAGTCTATCGTCGATGGGCATTTGGGTTGGTTCCAGGTCTTTGCTATTGTAAACAGTGCTGCAATGAACATTCATGTGCACGTGTCCTTATAGTAGAACGATTTGTAATCCTTTGGATATATACCCAGTAATGGGATTGCTGTGTCAAATGGAATTTCTATTTCTAGGTCCTTGAGGAATCGCCACACTGTCTTCCACAATGGTTGAACTAATTTACACTCCCACCAACAGTG
>NW_022440911.1:0-6284 GCF_009761245.1 Sapajus apella
GACTGAGTCATGGGAATGGTTTCCAGTGGTTTAGCACCATTCCCCTAGTTCTGTTTTGTGATAGAGTTCTCCCAAAAAAAAAAATTTTTTTTTTTTGAGACAGTTTTGCTCTGTCGCCAGGAGCCAGGCTGGAGTGCAGTTGTGCAATCTCAGCTAACTGCAATCTCCACCTCCTGGGTTTAAGCAATTCTCCTGCCTCAGCCTCCCAAGTTGCTGGGACTACAGGCATGCGACCACCACGCCCAGCTAATTTTTGTATTTTTTAGTAGAGACAGGGTTTCACCATGTTGGCCAGGATGGTCTCGATCTCTTGACATTGTGATCCGCCTGCCTCGGCCTCCCAAAGTACTGGGATTACAGGCGTGAGCTACCGCGCCCGGCCCCAAAATCTATTTTTTTTTTTTAAGTGTGTAGCACTTCCCCCTTTCTCTCTTCCTCCTGTTACAGCAATGTAAGACGTGCTTGCTTCCCCTTTGCCTTTTACCATGATTGTAAGTTTCTTGAGGCCTCACAAGAAACAGAAGTCTGTACAGCCTGTACAGACTTGGTTGGCTCCCCAGTTTCTGTCTTGGGCATCTGTTTGGAAGTTGGTGCCATTTACAGAGAGAATACATTGAGAGGAGAGTTGAAGCATTATGATTTGATAATGATAATTTATAAAGAAGAGATTTGGGGCTGGGCATGGTGGCTCACGCCTGTAATCCAAGCACTTTGGAGGCCAAGGCGGGCGGATCACCTGAGGTCGGGAGTTCAAGACCAGCCTGATCAACATGGTGAAACCCTGTCTTTTTTTTTTTTTTTTTTTTTGAGACGGAGTTTCACTCATGTTACCCAGGCTGGAGTGCAATGGCGCGATCTCGGCTCACCGCAACCTCCGCCTCCTGGGTTCAGGCAATTCTCCTGCTTCAGCCTCCTGAGTAGCTGGGATTACAGGCACACACCACCATGCCCAGCTAATTTTTTTGTATTTTTAGTAGAGACGGGGGTTTCACCATGTTGACCAGGATGGTCTCGATCTCTTGACCTCGTGATCCACCCGCCTCGGCCTCCCAAAGTGCTCCGATTACAGGCTTGAGCCACCGCGCCCGGCCGAAACCCTGTCTTTAAAAAAAAAAAAAAAAAAAAAGAGATTTAATTGGCTGCAGGCAGCCAATTATTCAGTCTCAAGTATGTCTTTTTGTTGTTGTTTTTTTGAGATGGGGTCTTGCTCTGTCGCCCAGGCTGGAGTCCAGTGGTGCGATCTCAGTTCACTGCCACCTCCGCTTCCCAGGTTCAAGGGATTCTCCTGCCTCAGCCTCCCGAGTAGCTGGGACTACAGGCATGTGCCACCATGCCCGGCTAATTCTTGTATTTTTAGTAGAGATGGAGTTCCACCATGTTGGACAGGCTCATCTCAAACTCCTGACCTCAGGTCACTTTGGCCTCTCAAAGGGCTGGGATTACAGGTGTGAGCCACCCCCCAGCCTCAGGCATGTCTTTATAGCAGTGTGAGAACGGACTAATACACCCCGTCAGCTGTTTTGTTTATGACCAAAAAACTGTAACAGATACATGGACCTTGTTTATTTCTTAGCCTTATCTCTCACCATCATACTCTATATATTTTATCCCCTTTCAATTGTAAAATCCTTATAGTTATCTTACTTAAAGTTCGCCCTTTCCTCTGAAAAAAGTTTTGGCACAAATCTCAGTTCCAGGGCAAGTAGTATCTCCTCTCCAAGGCTACCCTGCCTTCCCTGACATGGGTACAACACAGTACATCTTGAACATAACTATTATTTCAGTTACAATTTTTTGCACATATCACCCACTCGACTCGAAGTTCTTTGAGAGTAGGGATTGTGTGGTTTTCTTCTCTGATTCCCCAATCCAGTCCGCTGCCTGGCCCCAAAAATGCCCTCCAAAATGTTTGCTAATGAATGCACAAAGCAAACGAAGGCTGCCTGGTGTGGTGGGTCATGCCCATAACCCCAGCACTTTAGGAGGCTAAGGCAAGTGGATCACTTGAGGTCAGGAGTTCAAGACCAGACTGGTCAATATGGTGAAACCTCATCTCTACTAACTGTAAAATGCAAAATTTTATTGTACAAAATAATACAAAAATTAGCCAGACGTGGTGGTGGGTGCCTGTAATCCCAGCTACTCAGGAGGCTGAGGCAGGAGAGTCACTTGAACATGGGAGGAAGAGGTTGCAGTGAGCCAAGATCATGCCACTGCACTCCAACCTGGGTGACAGAGGCTCCATCTCAAAAAACAAGCAAAAAAAAAAAAACAAATGAAGCTGATTGTTATAAGTAGAATTTTTGATGCTGCAAAAGAAGTAGCACTTAAATATAAATTTCCTCAGCAAGGCAATTTACTTCTACAGAAGGGTGGGGCTCACAGATGGAACAATGGTGAGCGCACATTTGGACAAGGGAGGAAAAGGGGTACTTCTGCCTGAGAGGGGTCGCCCCTACTGCTGTGTCATTCCCCTCTTGGCCAGGGTTAGACCGGACAAGCTATTTTAAAGAGACCAGGGGTCCAAGCTGGAGTGGCAGGGTGGGTGGTTTGGCGGGAAGGTTATGGGTGGGTCAGAGCAGGTAGCCAGGGGTGACTTAGGTCAGAGAAGGTGACCAGAGCAGGTGCCTGGAACAGGTGATTGAAGCAGGTGATTGGGATGAGTCAGGATGGAGCTGGGGGCCAGGGGAACAGATGTGAACTCCTGATTAGAACTGGTGGAGAAAATTGTTTACTGAAACTACAAGGAAGTTAAACTTTAAAACAGAGAATTAAAGAATAAGAGAGCTAAACATACTGACATACCGATTCTTTGAAGAGAAACTTGGGGTTCACTATATCTAACACTACCATGTGAGACACTGTATAAGGTAGCTTTACAGCCACGGCCCAGTGTTCTCTATTTTAAAGGCAAGTGTGTGGCCGGGCGCGGTGGCTCACACCTGTAATCCCAGCCCTTTGGGAGGCCGAGGCAGGTGGATCACGAGGTTAAGAGATCGAGACCGTCCTGGTCAACACGGTGAAACCCCGTCTCTACTAAAAATACAAAAAATTAGCTGGGCATGGTGGCGCGTGCCTGTAATCCCAGCCACTCAGGAGGTTGAGGCAGGAGAATTGCCTGAACCCAGGAGGTGGAGGTTGTGGTGAGCCGAGATCGCGCCATTGCCTCCAGCCTGGGTAACAAGAGCGAAACTCCGTCTCAAAAATAAATAAACAAATAAATAAATAAATAAAGGCAAGTGTGAATAGCTACTAGACATACATGTAATATTTCCATTTATATCTTATTTCTTTTAAGTGGGCCTCCTCAGAAAGAAGTGCTGAGGAGGAGTTTCCTTTTCTCCACATCAAGATTTTGCTATTTCAATGGCATCCCTACAAGTTACACAATAAAAAACTTATTTCGCCGGGCGCGGTGGCTCAAGCCTGTAATCCCAGCACTTTGGGAGGCCGAGGCGGGTGGATCACGAGGTCAAGAGATCAAGACCATCCTGGTCAACATGGTGAAACCCCATCTCTACTAAAAATACAAAAAATTAGCTGGGCATGGTGGTGCGTGCCTGTAATCCCAGCTACTCAGGAGGCTGAGGCAGGAGAATTGCCTGAACCCAGGAGGCGGAGGTTGCGGTGAGCCGAGATCGCGCCATTGCACTCCAGCCTGGGTAACAAGAGCGAAACTCCGTCTCAAAAAAAAAAAACTTCTTTCCCTTACTTCCCTCATTCCTGGAACTTGCCATTTTGGCTCTTCCTAAGAAATGTTTTCATTAAAATTTGTTTTCATTACAAAGCTCTTATTTAAAATACTCAGGGTTTAGCGGTCAGGTGACTTTCAAGTTATAAACAATAATGCACTTGGGGAAATTGGAGAATTCCAGAATGTGGAAGTGTCCTATCCTAATCAGAGAGGTTACTGTTGCAATATGGAGAAATCAACATCAAGAGGCTGAAGTTATTGGCCCTCTGGTTTCTCTGGTTTACACTGCAATTGAATGCCTTTGATCAATGAGCTTTCTTCATGTTGGTTAGGCTGGTCTCAAATTCCTGACCTTAGGTGATCCACTTACCTAGGCCTCCCAAAATGCTGGGATTACAGGTGTGAGCCACCACATCCAGCTTGTTTTTTTTATTTTTATTTTTATTTTTATTTTATTTTTATTTTTAATAATCATGTGAATGTATTACTGCTTCCTTCAAAATTATGTTTAAATTGTATCCAACTATAAGAGCAACACATATTTGTTTTTTCTATTCATTGGCATCATTTAACAAAAATATAGTAGCCCACCGGGCAGTGGCTTATGTCTGTAATCCCAGCACTTTGGGAGGCCAAGGCAGGCAGATCACCTGAGGTCAGGAGTTCAAAAACCAGCCTGGCTATCATGGTGAAACCCCATCTTTAAAAAAGAAAAAAAAGCCGGGTGCGGTGGCTCAAGCCTGTAATCCCAGCACTTTGGGAGGCCGAGGCGGGTGGATCACGAGGTCAAGAGATCAAGACCATCCTGGTCAACATGGTGAAACCCCGTCTCTACTAAAAAATACAAAAAATTAGCTGGGCATGGTGGTGCGTGCCTATAATCCCAGCTACTCAGGAGACTGAGGCAGGAGAATTGCCTGAACCCAGGAGGCGGAGGTTGCGGTGAGCCGAGATCGCGCCATTGCACTCCAGCCTGGGTAACATGAGTGAAACTCCGTCTCAAAAGAAAAAAAAAAAGAAAGTAAAATAATAAAAGAATGGCTACTCCATAGGCAGAGCAGCCCCAAGCACTGCTGCTTGGTTACTTTTATAGTTATTTCTTGATTGTATGTATTATCCTTTTTATATATTTCAAGATGTTATTTTAAAATATTTTGTTGATAAATTTGGAGCCAGGTGCAGTGGCTCACACCTGTAATCCCAGCACTTTGGGATGCAGAGGTAATTTATAAAAAAAAAAAAAAATGACAAGAAATCTTTAAGATTTGAATTTTGAAAGTTAAAAGGATGCCATGCCTCTCAAGAAAAAAATCTTATGCTCTCTGCTGGACTTCGTGGCTCACACCTGTAATCTCAGCACTTTGGGAGGCCGAGGCAAGTGGATCGCTTGAAGTCAGGAGTTCAAGACCAGCCTGGCCAACATGATGAAACCCCATCTCTACCAAAACTACAAAAACTATCTGGGCATGGTGGTGGATGCCTGTAATCCCAGCTACTCAGGAGGCTGAGGTGGGAGAATCGCTTCAAACAGGGAAGTGGAGGTTGCAGTAAGCCAACATCATGTCACTGTACTCTAGCTTGGGTTACAGAGTGAGACCCTGCCACAAAAAAAAAAAAAAAAAAAGAATGTCATACTCTCAATGGTGATTGCTACAAAAATTGGAGGTGCCAATATAATTGGTTAATGCTTTTAGAAAACAATTTACCAAGAGCTGTAAAAAAAAAAAAATTGGTAAAAACAAACCCTTTGACTTGCAAGTTCTAATTTTGGCTTTTCATTCTAACAAAATGATCCAGGACATGGAAGAATCTTTTTTTTTTTTAAGAGACAAGGTCTTGCTATGTTGCCCAGGCTGGAGTGCAGTGGCTATTCACAGGAGCAATCCCACTACTGATCAGCAGGGGAGTTTTGACCCGCTCTGTTTCCGACCTGGGCCGGTTCACCCCTCCTTAGGCAACCTGGTAGTCCCCGGCTCCCGGGAGGTCACCGTATTGATGTCGAACTTAGTGCGGACACCTGATCGGCATAGCGCATACAGCCCAGAACTCCTGGGCTCAAGCGATCTTCCCACGTCAGCCTCCCGAGTAGCTGGGACTACAGGCACGCCACCGCCCTGGCGGAAAAATCTTTATGCATTAAATCATTGGAAAGGGCTGGGCGCGGTGGCTCACACTTGTAATCCCAGAACTTTGGGAGGCCGAGACGGGCAGATCACAAGGTCAAGAGATCAAAACCATCCTGGCCAACATGGTGAAACCCCGTCTCTACTACAAAATATAAAAATTAGCTGGCCATGGTGGTGTGCGCTGTAGTCCCAGCTATTCGGGAGGCTGAGGCAGGAGAATTGCTTGAACCCAGGAGATGGAGATTGCACTCCAGCCTGGCACCTGGCAACAGAGCAAGACTCTCTCTCAAAAAAAAAAAAAAAAAAAGAAAGAAAGAAATCATTGGAAACAACCTGAATATACCCAGAGTTAAGCCATACTATATCTTTTTTTTTTTTTTTTTTTTGAGACGGAGTTTCGCTCTTGTTACCCAGGCTGGAGTGCCATGGCGCGATCTCGGCTCACCGCAACCTCCGCCTCCTGG
>NW_022440912.1:0-6280 GCF_009761245.1 Sapajus apella
AAGCGGGGGGATGAAGCCCAGGGACCTCAACTTGGAGAGAGGCTCCAAGTGGCGGGCCTAGAATCTGATCCCACTGGAGGAAAGGGCTGGGAGTCTGGCCTCGTGGGTTCCCTTGAGTTGGGGCCAGACTTCCAAGGAGTCCACAGCTTCACCTCAATCCTCAGCTCCTTCCTCTGGCGCTGTAGCTCCTTCACTTGCTGCTCCATCAGGGCCATGCGAGCCAATACCTCCAGCTGCTGTCCTCGCAAGCACTGCGCCACCCCTCGCACCTCTTCCCCCAAAGAGGTGGATGCGGGGGGTGGGGGTTAGGGGGTGGATATGACGACCTTCGCTATTGGAGGCATAGCCTTGGGATGGAGTTGAGGGGGCGGGGTTAAGTGGAGATGCCTCGCCCCTTGCAGTCACACAGTAGGTCTGGTCCCCACCCACATCCCCCTCAGCAGGTCTCAGTCCACCTAACACAAACACCACTCCCATAATCTGTTGCAGGCTCTTTTGTCCTGAGCTAGGGTCTCACTGGATGGAGGGCAGTGGTGTGATTACAGCTTACTGCAGCATCGACCTCCCGGGCTCAAGCGATCCTCCTGAGTAGCTGTGACTGCAGATGCTCACCACTATGCCAAGCTCTTTATTTACTGGATTTTTGATTTATTTTAGTAGAGGGGGTCATGCTATGTTGCCCAGGATAGTCTCAAACTCCCGGACTCAGGCAGTTCTCCCACCACTGCTTCCCAAAGTGCTGACATTACAGGCATGAGTCCCAGTGCCCAGCCTCAGCTGGGACTCACACCTGTAATCCCAGCACTTTGGGATTACACTCAGTCTCTTGTATTTGAGGTCAGAATGTGGGATGGTACAAGTCTAGTGACCGACCACTTGGCCACACTGACCAGAGTCTTGCAGTACTGTATGGCAGGTGGGGGGACACAAAGCAGACTTATGAAAGGTGTTTCTTCTTCTCTATCCAGGTCCTATTCTCTTAGCCTCACTTTCTCATAGTGCCTGGATCTGTCTCTGTTTCTTTCTCCACCCCACCCCATCTCAGGGACTCAGTATCTGTCCACTGACTGAATCACTAGATCTTTCTCCCTCAGAGTATCTCTTTCTCTCATAGTCTCTGTTCCTCTAAGCATCTCTCCCATTTATTTCTGGGTTTCCCTCTGACTCAATTCCCCTCTCTGACTCTGGTCTGTTTCTCTCTTTTTCGGGTCTTTGTCTCTCAGGCTTCATGTCTCTGGGCCTCTGTCTGGTTTCCTGATCTCTCTGCATCTCTTACTTGTTTGGGTCTCTCTGTCTGCCTGGTCTCTGCCTCTTTCTCTCATGTTTGGAGACAGCTTTTGCTCTGTCCCAGGCTGTGGTGCAGTGACACAATCACAGCACACAATCACAATATGCAGCCTCCAACTCCTGGGCTCAAGCAGTCTTCTACCTCAGTCTCCCAAGTAGGTGAGATTACCGACACGCAGCACTGCACCTGGATAATTTTTGTATTTTTTGTAGGGAGGGGATTTGCTGTTTGCCAAGACTGATCTCAAACTCTAGGGCTCAAGCGATCCTCCCCTCTGCTTCCCCAAGTGCTGGGGTTATGGGCCTTAGCTACCTATCTGGGTCTTCTATACCCATTTCTCTCTGTTGCCCATTTGGGTCCATCTCCATTCTTAGGGCCTCCCCGTGGCTCTATCTGGTTTCTGTCTCTGCATCTCTCGCTCCATGTCCTGGTGTCTGTCTCTCAGTAGTTTCTGCTGTCGCTCAGTCTTCCCCTGTCTCTGGCTGTCTTTCCTGTTTCCTTCTACCTGTCAACCTGACAGGCCACCTGTTTGGGTCCCCATCGGTCCAGGTCCCCGGTGCACTTGCCCTTGGGCCCCTCACTGTGTCGCAGCTGCTCTCACTGCTGCTGTCTTCCCCACTCCGTTGTCTTCCACCTGCCGCTCAGCTCCTCCACGGTTCAAAGGCTCTGCCAGGATGTCAGGCGCCTCCTGTTCCCAGGACTCCTCAGGATGGCCCTGGTGCTGGACCTCCATATCGCATTCTAGGACTGGTGGTGGCAGGGTCCCCTCCTTGGGGCTGCTCCGCATACTCATGACCGCCCAGGCTCCTGAGAGGTTGGCGGGGTGGGGGAGCCCCGAGCGCCTCACACCTCTGCTGCGGGGCACTGTGCCTCCCCCAGGAGGCCAAAGGATGGAACTGAGCACTGCGGAGGCACATCCTGAAGCTTCCATAGGCGGAGCTTGATGGCTCCAAGGTGACATGCCCCCAGAGGTGAAACCAGAATTTGAGTCTAGGATCCTGTCCTACCCCCTACTGGTCCCTTCAACCCTGCTTCCCCTCCCTCTTCTCCAGGTGTCAGGCCTTGTACCCTCCCAGTAGCCCCCCACAATCTCTTGGACTCGCTTAGGGTGACCCATCTTCTCCCTCCCGAACTCAGCAGTTTGGCTCCTGCCCTGTCCTCCCTGGAGCCCCATAGACTTAGTCCTGAGCCCACTGTGCAGTGGAACAGCACCCATGCTGCCTCACCAAGGGATCCAGGAGTCAGAGTCCTTGAGATTCCAAATTCCAGCCCCCACTTCTCCGCAGCCTTGGCCCCCTCCCCAGCTCAGGCTTCAGCGCGCTCTGCTCTGCATGCTGGGCACAACCACTTCTGCCTATGAGACAAATGGCAGGGGAAGAGGGAGGAGAGAAGGGCCACCCCATCCCCCTCCCCAGCAGCCCAGAAGTGGAGGGGGAACAACAGGTCCAACAGCTCTTGTGGGAGGAGGGAGTGATGGGCTTGCCCCACCCACAGCCTAGGCATTCAGCAATCCCGGTCCCATACTCATATCGTGACCTTAGTCTCACTCCAGCCACTCATTCCTGCCCTTGGAGGGCCAGGAGCCTTGGCTACCTCTGTATGGGTACTTCTCTGATGTCCAGACCCTGGGAGTTCAGAAACGAAGGCAGGAACAGAGATGGGGATCTCTCCCTCTCTAATGAGCCCTTTAGAAGGGCACTGACCGGTTTGGGGAGCTGGACAAGGGGAAGGGGTATCCTGAATTGAGTCAGAGACCTGCCTATACTGAAGGAAGTGTACTGCCACACACCCCTACTTTGCTATGGGGTGGAGGGCAGATGTTAAAGGTCTCAGCCAGACCGTTTTCTCTCTGGGCAAAAACGGGAAAATGGTACGTGAAAAGGGATGATTAGAAGTCAAGAGCTGAGCTGAACATTTTATACCCAGTCATTTAATTTCACCCTCAAAGCTGCCCAGCAAGAAAGTGATTACTACCCCCATTTCTTTTTTTAAGTAGACACTGGGTTTCTTCATGTTGCCTAGGGTGGTCCTGAACTCCTGGGCTCAAGCAACCCACTTGCCTCAGCCTCCCAAAGTGTTGAGATTACAGGCATTAGCCACCCTGCCTGGCATACTATCTCCATTTTATACTTGGGCATACAAGCTGAGGAGAACAAATGCATCCAAGATTGGCTGGGCACAGAGGCTTACACCTGTAACCCCAGCACTAAGGGGAGGCTGAGGCAGGTGAGTTGCTTGAAGACAGGACTTCAAGACCACCATGGGCAACATGGAGAAACCCCATCTATATGAAAAATACAAAAATTAGGCTGGGTGCAGTGGCTCATGCCTGTAATCCAGCACTTTGGAAGGCCAAGGCAAGGCAGGTGGATCACAAGGTCAGGAGACTGAGACCATCCTGGCCAACACGGTGAAACCCTGTCTCTACTAAAAATGCAAAAATTAGCTGGGTGTGTTGGCAGACACCTGTAATCCCAGCCAATATTGGGTATATACTCAAAGATAATAAATCATTCCATTTTAAAGACGCATGCACATGTATGCTCATTGTGGCACTGTGTACAATAGCAAAGACCTGGAACTGACCCAAATGCCCATCAATGATAAACTGGACAAAGAAAATGTGGCACATATACACCATGGAATACCATGCATCCATAAAAAATGAGTTCATGTCCTTTGTAGAGACATGGATGAATCTAGAAACCATCATTGTCAGCAAACTGACACAAGAACAGAAAACCAAACACCATGTTTTCACTCACAGGCAGGTGACGAACAATGAGAACACATGGGCACAGGGAAAGGAACAACACTCACTGGGGTAGGTGGCAGGGTGGAGAGGAGGGACAGCAGGGGGTGGGGAGGGATAACACCAGGAGAAAAGCCTAATGTAGGCAACAGGGGGATGGAGACAGCAAACCACCATGGCATGTATGTACTTATGCAACAATCCTGCAGGATGCAGGATGTACACATGTACCCCAGAGCCAAAAGTATAATTAAAAAATGTGTGTTTACATATATATGTATATATACATATATATATATATATATGGAACCAATATACTCAAAAAATATATTTGTAACATGCACATACCACACAGTGGTCAATAGACTTAATATACAAACATTTGCAAATCAATTTTAAAAAGATAAGGACACTAATATAAAAATGGAATACTCAACAGTCATTAAAAGCAATACTGTTGACATAAAATTCAATAATGTTTTACACTTTTAAAAATAAAAAATAGGTGAGGCCAGGCATGGTGGCCCACACCTGTAACCCCAGCACTTTGGGAGGCTGAGGTGGGCAGATCAGAATACCATCCTGGCCAACATGGTGAAACCCCGTCTCTGCTAAAAACAAAAAAATTAGTTGGATATAGTGGTGCATGTCTGTAATCCCAGTTACTAGGGAGGCTGAAGCAGGAAAATTGCTCGAACCTGGGAGGCGGAGGATGCAGTGAACTGAGATTGCACCACTGCACTCCAGCCTTGGTGACAGAGTGAGACTCCATCTCAAAAAAAAAAAAAAAAGTCAATATCCTGGGGCAAAAGGATATGAAACTGTTCTAGCTCCAAAAAGATTTTTTTGCTTTTTGAGACGGAATTTCACTCTTGTTGCTCAGGCTCAAGTGCAATGGAGTGATCTTGGCTCACCACAACCTCTGCCTCTCAGGCTCAAGCAGTTCTCCTGCCTCAGCCACCCGAGTAGCTGGGAATACAGGAGCCCGCCACCACACCCAGCTAATCTTGTATTTTTAGTAGAGACAGGGTTTCTCCATATTGGTCAGGCTAGTCTTGAACTCCTGACCTCAGATGATCCACCTGCCTCGACATCCCAAAGTACTGGGATTACAGACAGGTGTGAGCCACCACATCCAGCCACCTACATCCAAAATGCTTTTTAAGAATAAATAAAAACATAAAGGTGAAGCAAAAACAAAAGAAGGAAAAGGAAAACATACATAGACAAGAGAGTACATACACATAATGGTCAAACCAAAAGCATGAAGCTAAATTGCGTTCTGGTTCCTAAAAACAGCTGTAGGCTGGGCACTGTGGCTCACACTGATAATCACAGCACTTTGAGTCACCAAGAGGGGAGGATCACTTGAGCCCAGGAGATTGAAACCAGCCTGTACAACAGGTGGGAAGAGAGTAGGGAAAGGCAGGAGAAAGGAGAGGGGAGAAGGAAGAGGGGGAGGGAGGGAGGGAGAAGGAAGAGGGGGAGGGAGGGAGGGAGCAGAAAGAGAAAGCTGTAAAAATTATTCTTAGGGTGACTGAAGACATCTGAACACAGGCTGAATATTTAATGGTGATATAAAGTTACTGCATATTTTGTTAGATGTGACAAACGTTTTGTAAAAGAGTAAGTCTCAAAAGTGTAGCTTCGGGCACTCTGATAGTCTGAAAGATCAAAACTGTTTTTGGTCTTTTTGCCCATTTTTCATTCTCATTCCCCCAAAAGCATTGGGGGTGTGTGTGGCAGTTCCAGAAGTTTCATGACCTGTAATGGCATAATTGGTGGGGGGGAGTTTTAGAAGTTTCATAACCTGAAATAAAATCTGTGCTTGTGTATTTTTTTTGAGACAGTGTCTCACTCTGTTGCCCAGGCTGGAGGGCAGTGGGGTGATCTCAGTTCACTTCAAGGTCTACCTCCTGGGTTCAAGTGATTCTCATGCCTCAACCACCTGAGTAGTGGGGATTTCAGAAGCACGCCACCACACCTGGTTAATTTTTGTAGTTTTGGCAGAGACAGGGTTTCATCATGTTGGCAAGGCTGGTCTCAAACTCGTTACCTCAGCTTCCCGAAGTGCCAGGATTATAGGCATGAGCCACCATGCCCACCCTGTGCTTGTGTATTCTTATGTTTTGTACTATTATTTCAATGTAGATTTGAAAAAATTCAAAATAATAAATTGTGGGTGGCGAACATACAACATCTTGACCTTAAGCCTCAACTGTCTCTGAAACTTCTCAAGT
>NW_022440913.1:0-6279 GCF_009761245.1 Sapajus apella
CTGTCATCATATCACTACCACAATAATTATCCTCACCACCACCACCATCACCACATCATCACCACCATCATCATAATCATCACCATCATCATTGTCATCATAATCACCATTATCATCATGTCATCATCACATCGTCATTATAATAATCACTGTCATTATCATTGTCATCATAATCACTGTTGTCACTGTCATCATCACCACCACCACCATCATCATAATCATCACCATGTCATCATCATTGTCATCATCACCATCATCATAATCACAATCACCATTGTCATCATAATCACCATTATCACTGTCATCATCATCACCACCACCATCACTGCCACCATCATCACCACCATCACCACCACCACCATCATCACCATCACCACCACCATCATCACCACCATTACCACCACCACCATCATCATCATCACCATCACCACCACCACCACCATCACCATCACCACCACCACCACCATCACCGCCACCACCATCACCACCACCATCATCATCATCACTGTCATCAATACCATCATCTTCATTGTCACCATTATCGTCATCAACTTCATGTCATCATCATTATCAAGACTGTTCAGCAAAGACCCCAGGAGGTAGGGCCCCATCAGGAGGGAGCATTTCCCCTGGAGGGATACGGGACCTCTTAGTTCAACTCTTTCCTTCCTGGTGACATGAAGAGCTGGTCTGGGATGGGGGAGTCAAGAGGGAAAATCTAGGATTGCATCCAAACCCTCTGCATTTCATCTCCTGCTTCATTTGCCTCTTTCTCTCTTGCTTTATTTGAGGGCTGGTGTCCTCCGACCTGTTTTAGAACGCCGTTGACAGGCAGCACGGGCTGTAGGAACACACCGGCCCTACAGCTGACTGCCTGTGTTTGAATCCTGGCTCTGGCACTGATTGTTTGGGTAACCTTGGGTGATTTAACCTCTCTGTGCCTAAGTGTTCCCATCTCTAGAAGGAGATGAATGCTCCTGCCTCATAGGGGAGTTGTCACTTACACCTGGAATGAACTTTGACCTATAATGGGTGTGTGAGAAGGCTCCTCCGTGTTGGACAGCTTCACTGCTCTGTGCCCAAGGCTGCCCTTGTCAGTGCTGGATGAATGATGCCAGGAGGAGGGGGACAGAATGGAGGCAGGTGCCTAAGCTTGAGTTTGGGGCAGCATGGAGCTAAAGAGCCAGAAGGCAGGGCTGTGTGACCCCAAACTCTCCTAGAGGATTCATCTCCCTGACTCCAAAGTCCCTTAACCCTGGGCAGGTAGAAAGAAGGCAGGGGTCAAAGATGGAGATTCCCAATGGACAGCAATGGTGCCTGTCTGCTCCCGTGACTGGAAATTGTCCCTCTGGCCTTGCCTGGGGACTGGCAGCCCCAAGACAGTGGAGAGTGGCTAGACTCCATCCTGCCACTGCTAGAACCTGACACTGGATATCAGAGGTATCTTGGAAAGTGGTGTCTTCCCGGCATGGTCTAGGGCAGGCATGTGGGACAGCTTTGCCCAAGAATGCAAGCACCTTCCTGGCCTTTGTAGGAGGCTCTGAAGAAAACCCTCTATCATGAGGGATAGTGTTGTTTACCATAGTAGTTTGCAAACTTAAATAAAAATAATAGTTAAAATTGATGTATTATAGAAACTTTTCATTGAATGGAGTTTTCAATAGAAAACTTAGTCTGAAAAAAACAGGCTGAGTGTGGTGGCTCACACCTGTAATCCCGGCAATTTGGGAGGCTGAGGTGGGAGGATGGCTTCAGCCCAAGAGCTCAAGACCAGCCTGGACAACATAGCAAGACTTCATCTCTACAGAAAAATTAAAAATTAGCCTGGTATGATGGCACACGCCTGTGGTCCCAGCTACTTGAGAGGCTGAGGTGGGAGATCACTTGAGCCCAAGAGTTCACGGCTGCAGTGAGCTATATTCATACTACTGCACTCCAACCTGGGAGACTGAGCGAGACTCTGTCGATCAATCAATCAATCAATCAATCAATCAATCAATGGTTTTCCCGGTGGACACAGCCCTGTCTGGAAGGTGGGTTCTAGGCTGAGTTTCAACCCCAATCAACCACGTGATGTTGGGGAGGTGGTGAGATCTTTCTGAATCTCAGTTTCTCCATCTGCAGAGACAGAGGAGCAAAATGGCACCGCTACATGACCACGGCCCAGGGTTCCTGGGTGGCACTGGCCATGTGGGCTTACGTCCCCTGGAAATCTTGTCAAGTCATCTCCCATTTCCACCTGGACATTGCTCATAGGTCCCTCTGTGGGTGGAAGCTTCCCCGTGATGCCGGGGGTGCAGGGTGCTCCTCCATGGTTCTGCCTGTGTCTGTGGGTGCTGCCCATGCTCAGCAGGGCCAGAAGTGGCCACCTGGCAGTGCAGAGCCCTCTCCTTCTGGGGTAGGATGACTTCACAGCTGCAGCTGGGTCTCCTGGGCCTCTCGGACACGCCCTCAGAAGGATCTCAGGGCTCTGTGGCTGGGCAGAGCCTGCATGACTCCTGGTGCTATCCTTTCTCCCTTGACTTCTCTGCACCTCAGTCCTCCCATCTGTACAGTGGGGATGCAGACAGCCCATGCAGTAGGGTGTTAGGAAAAGCAGGCAGAGGATGCACCAGGAATACCTGGTGGGCGGTCGACCCACAGTGAGTCCTGGTGAGGGGCAGTGATGCCACTTGAGGAACAGCGCCGAGAGAGACCAGGCGGAGGTGAGGTTTTGAGAGCAGGGAGGTGTTCAGGGTGACTGGGGTGACAGGTAGTGAGAAGGAGAGACTGCAGTGTTGTTAGGAGCATGGAAGGCTGACATAAGGAGCTTAGACTTCATGTTGTAATATGGAAGAGCTGGTTGTAGGGCTGAAGAAACAGAAACAGAGAGGGCAAGTGACGTAGCCAATGTCACACAGCACTTTAGTGGCAAACTGGGACAAGGATGGGCATCCTGTTTCCCAGGCTCTCAGCAGCATCTGAGCCTGGGGTGCAGCCTTCCAGGTAAAGCCCTGGGCTGAGAGTAGAGGCTGCAGCGCCCTTGGCCTTAAGTGCAGGTGACATTTCCAAGTTGTCTTTAATTTGCCTTGAAATCAGGCACAAATCCTTTGCAAAACAGGAACCTCTCTCTTTTGGCCTGACATGAGATAGTATTCCTGTTGAATTAAAGAGTTAGAGCCGTCTCAAAGGAGTGGCATATTGAAATAGCTGGTGGGGTCAGCCCGGCCTGGCTAAGCCTTTGACAGCACAGCTGATAACAGACCCTGGCCTATAAATACCGGGAATCAATCACAGGCCAGAGCTGCCGGCAGCCTGCATGCTCACATATCATGGCAGATGGGCGGGAGGCAGGGACGGCGATTTGTCTTGCCTTTCAGATAGATTTCCTGTTTTTTAGGGAGCGGGAAAGGACCCATCTGGTCATCAGATCCTGGCCAAGATTGCCTCCTCCGGGTCACTGGCCCCTGCTCCGTGTGCCCGCCTCGGCCATGCGGCCCTGGCATTGTGGCTGTCGGGCGGCCGGGCCTCTGAAAATGGGAGCCACCAGGAGGCCCCTCGCCCCGTGGAAGCTTCCGGAGGCTGGGGGGGGCGGGGGCTCCTGCCTTTCATCTTCCCTCTGCTTCCTTTCTGGGCACCTGGCTTTGCTCATAGGCATTTCATTATTTTTTTTTTTGCTTCAAAGGCTTGTCTCAACTTGCACATGGATGTGCAAAGTTCCACAAACACACGCACATATGTGTGCGCACACATGGGGTCCACAGCCTCCTCAGCAGGCCCTCCTGGGGTTCCCTGCTGACCCACAGCTCTTCCTAGACGCATGCTGGTGCCTTAGCCAGGTGGAGTTCTCTGTAACATTATTTGTTCTAATGGGCGTATTTTCACTACTCCTGACTTGCAGTTTACAACATAGTCCAAGGCCAGCCATGGCTCTGAGCCGCCTTTTTGTGTTGGGTGAGGTGTCCGAGAGCTGAAGGGTCCACACTCTCCTTGGCTATGCCAGGAGTTGTGGTCCTTCCTCCCCTCACTTCCCCCAATCCCCAGGCATTCACAGAGTGGGTCCTTTGTGCGAAACCTCGGGCTGGCGGACACGTGGGTTCTCTTTCTTCCTGGGGAACTAGTGGGGGATGCGTCCATCCTGATTGCATCTCAGGTGTATTCTCTCCCCTGGCTCATGAAATTTCCTGCGCCCCAAATTACATCCAGATAGGGGTGGTAGCAGGTATCTCTCTCTTCCAGCCCAGGGGCCCACCCACCAACCAAATGGGGCATTTAATTGGAAAGGGAGGCTGGCAGACTGCCCAGAAATCCTGCAGAAAGGACTGGAGTGACCTGCTTTGAAAACCTTGCCACATACCTTCCCTGCAGATTTCTGTTTCAGATATTTGAAGGAGTTCTTGGGACCATTTGAGAATCGCACCTGAAGCCAGGCAATGGCAGACCGCCCCCCCACACCCCCGCCAAAGCCTGATGGGGCCTGTGTGGTGGTGGGGCCCAATCACTTGGTATAAATGGGGAAACAGAGGCAGATCAGAGGTGGAGAAAGAATTGAGTTCAATTTGGTTCAGCGCTCCAGATGTCCATTGAAGGCTCTTTCTGTGAGAGACCACACAAAATGCTTACCTGAAAGCCCCTCCCTGCCAAATCCTGAAGTCACAGCTTTCTCAGGGACTTCAGCCAGAACGCTCCCCAATATTTCAATCCTGCTGGATGACTCCCGAGCCTGCAGGAATGTTGGTGTGAGCCAGCAGCGTGGAGGGATGTGTGAAGGAAGGGGTGATGGTTGGTGGAGGAAGGAGAAAAGTTCCTCGTCAAAGTTTCCTTTCTTGTTAAAGAATAAATCTTAGGTGTTAGAAATAACAGTTTGTTGTAAAGACTTTCTTCAAATCCTTCTTGCTTTTCTCCTGTGTAGCTGTTAGACAGGCTCACAGGCACGTGGTACATTCTGTGTCCTTGTACTTTAACCAAGATATTTGTGCTGTTACCTTCCCAAGTCCTTTCGCAAGCAACTTCCTGCCCCCTCCTTATTTAGACTTCCCTTTTCCTTCTGCTCTCCATTGCCTTTACCTAGTCAAGAAAGTTTTAAGTTATTAGCCAGTCAGGTTCAGTTTTAGATTGTGAGGTCTGGCTCCAACCCACGGAGATCAGACACAGCAGTAAAGATGACCCCAAATGCATGAAGGATCAAAATGTCTGCTTTTTCTTTGTTCATTATACTCTCATGGCAAGACGGCTAACAGGAGCACCCTTTCTGCAGAAAGTAAAATTGCATTGCTGAGAGATCCTTTGTCTCAGCGCCGAGTTTTCTCTGTGGCACCAGCATCCGTTTCCAACAGTTGGTGAGGGAGATTCATCCTAGAAGCCTCACAGGTTTATCTGCCAAGCAGATGAAGGCTCTCCTTTCAGAGCCAAAATCAGGGTTATCAGGACTGGAGTGAGGCTATGGCAGGCAGGATCAGCTGTGTGCGCAAGACAGACTGACAGCAAGAGAAGAACGGGGGTGTGGAGGGGTGGCTGGAGGCAGCTGTCGGAAGGTCCAGGCCCTGAGGCCCCAGATAGTCAGCTGCTCTTCTTCACAGAGACCATGGGGCTGGAATGTCATCATCAGGGGGCATGTGGCCAGTGGAAGCCATGCAACTTGGTAACCATGGGTGAGTAGCTGGAACTCCTCTAGCCCTGGTTTCTTCCTTGGCAGAGCAGGAATGACCATAGTTGCTTTGCCAGGTACTTTGAGATGAAATGAGGTGTGAAGGCAGAGGGTCGCCCTGTGCTGTTCAGAGCTGGTCCATCAGTCCATGGGCTCTTTCCAGAGCCCTATTCCAGCTCTGGCCTTTTTGAGTCATGGGGCTCTAGGCAAGTTTCTAAGCCTAGAGCCATATGGGGTATTAATGAGATAGTAACAGTCCTACCTCCCAGGGCTGGGGCATGACATTGGTTCATCCATACACAGAACCTGGAATAGTGCCCGACTGCTACTCGAAGGGCGATAAATTGAACTGGTGCTACGATGCTGGTGGTGGTAGTGATAATGATGATGATGGTATGAGGATAATGGCGGTGTTGATGGTGATGGTGTTGATGGTGATGGTGTTGATGGTGGTGATAATGATGGTGGTAAAGATGGTGGTGGTGGTGGTGATGATGGTGATGGTGGTGATGGTAACACTGGTGATGATGATGGTGGCGGTGGTGGTGGTAATGGTGATGATGATGGTGATGGTGTTGATGGTGGTGATAATGATGGTGGTGAAGATGGTGGTGGTGGTGATGATGATGGTGATGGTGGTGATGGTGGTGATA
>NW_022440914.1:0-6278 GCF_009761245.1 Sapajus apella
AACATTAGCAATCAACATTTACCTACTAGAAAAACAAAAAAAAAAAAAACAAAAAAAAACAGAGAAAAAAAACACAAGGAACATGTGCTCAAAGCTAAGTCTCATGTTAATAAATGTGTGCCTGTATCACTTGTTCTTTAAAAATAGCCATTCGCTAAATGTCACTGTCCATCTTAAACCCTTCAATAAATTTCTCCATCTACAGAATAAAATTCACATTCCTTAGGAGCAAAGCATGCTTTGTCCATCATTATTTGATCTCTTTCTCTTTTTCTGTTTGCATCTTCATCCACTCCCTTCTTTGTACTTCATTATCCAGGTGCACTGCTTGATTTAGCTCTAGTTACTTGTTTCTCATATCCAAGTCTATAGACTTTAACTACTTTCAGCTAGAATTCTATTTCCTCCTCAGATTAACTGCTTTATCCAGCTTAAGACTCTGCTCAGGACTCATGGCCTCATGGAGATTCTATTTTTCTCTCCCATGGGTCAATTAAAATGAACGAGGTATTCTCCTTCTGCCAACTGCATTCTTCTCACAGCTTTATTAACACATTCCTTACATGTTGTAACAAGTAGATTTTTATATCTGTTTTCCCATGAAGGTTTTGAGTTCCTTCTGGTCATATGTACCTTTTATTTATCATTTCATTCTGGACATTTTAGGAAATGCATGGAAACATAGATATTTAATATGAAATACATTTTCCCCTAACAAACTTTATGTCCACCTATTTTCAGCATTCTGAATGCATGGATATTCCTTGGATCTAGTCATTATCTGGAAATTCTCTTCTTTCTGATGCTGAAATGCCCATCTGAAAAAATCTCTGTTTGTGTACTTCTCAAAATTGCTCTCTCCTTAGGCTAGGTCATTGCTTTTTTGCCATCTCTAGTCATTCAAGCCCTCTCTTTCTTTAGTGCCCTAGCTTAAATACTACCTCATGGTTTGCCATTTTTAGCACGAATACTATTAATCCCAATACCACCCCAATGATTCTCTTAACCTATTGATACTACATCTCAACCATCTTGCCAGTTAGATTAAAAAAAAAAAATCTGGTATCTAATCTTATATAAGTCATAATTATTTCTTGTGAATTTCTTATTCATTTTTATCTTCATATTAACAAAAAATTTCTGCTCTTCCAAAATTGCCATATTTAAGATGTACAACATGATGTTTTGATATACATATACAGTGAAATGATTACTGTAGTCAAGCAAATTACTATGTCCATCACCTCACATAGGTTACTCTTTTTATCTTGTGGTAAGAATACCTAAAATCTACTTTCAGCAAATTTTTAGTATACAATAAAATATTAATGATTTTAATGCTAACACCGTACATTAGATGTCCAAAGTTATTCATCCTACGGAACTGCAGCTTTGTTTCCTTTGACATACGTCTTCCTATCTATCTCCCAGTCTCAACCCCTCATATCTACCATTCTACTCTTTGTTTCCATATATTGAATTTTAAAAACAAGATTTCACGGATGAATAATGTTGTGTAATATTTGTCCTCTGTATCTGGCTAATTCACTCAAAGATTCAACTATGTGTAACCACTTCTTTCAATTTCAATTGAGAACGCCCCCTTTGCCTCATTAGAAAATTAAGACCTTTAACTTCAACTTCTCTACATTGTATCTCAACCATGTATTATATCTGCTCATCTTCTTCCTTTTTGTTTTTTTTAGGAAAACTGCTACATTTTTAATAGATATTATTCTTTTAACCATGACTCTATAGGAACTTGTTCCATTAATTTATTCCCACTTCTTTGGTATGTTTTAATTCTCTCTTTATGAGTCTCTTTCTTGTAAGCTACAAGTCTTCCCTATCCTAAAAATACCTTCTAGTGGTTCTGATTGTTCCTGTACACATAGTCACAATCTTTTAGGTCTCCTTATCTCCTCTTCTAAATTTCTCTGAAGGGCAATATACATATGTTGCTTTTAATTCCTCACAATATACTTACTTCTTAACCATTTAGAGTGTATCTCAATCATCTGTGTGGCATTTTCACTCTTGACCTCACTTGCTTCCTCTAGCAACGCAGGGTATCAAAGAGAAGAGGTGGACTCTGTACTCTCTTCTTGTTGATACTGTATTTTCCTATTTTGTTTTGCTCTACCAGCCCCTGCTAAAGAAGGAATACTTGAATTTTTTTGGTACAATTTCTTTTTTCACTTGATACTCTTTCTCTAGAGATGTTCACTTTCCCCTTTGAGGAGAGAAATTGTCTTTAAAAATTATAGCCAAGATTATTTCTTGAGTATCACATTTACTTTAAAACATCTTCTGGACACCTTCAAATTTACCGTGAACAAGATTTTACTCAGTATTTCCTTTCCAATTTCAACTTCGTTTCATGTCTTGATTTATAACATGGCTAACTTTTCAGTAACTCAGACACAGTCTATTAATTCATTTCCCCAATTTTTCACATTTCTCATGTTTTAATGAGAAGTGTGCTTTCCTATTGCCTAAGACACCCAGTACCATTTCCCTACTTGAGATCGTCATAATGTCTGTCTTAGGCTACTAGAATAACATCATATAGCAACTTCCTTGACTAGGTTACCTGAGTTATTGTCAAAAAGTCGTAAAATCCAAGAATTTTACAATCCTTTTCTCTTTCAAATCTCTAATATATTTGTTTCCAGTGGATTATGTCACATTGCATGCCTGACATTCCCAGTCATCCATGATCTGATTCTATCAAACCTCTGCAATTGTAATTTGTACTGTATGCCCTCTGACTATCCTCAAAATTGGTATATTGTTCTTTCAGGTGCCTGCATTTCCTTCAGCCAAAATAGCTATCCCCATTTAATCATCTCTCAAAATTCTACTCATTCTCTAAGGCTCAACTAAAAGAGCAGCTTCTTAATGGCAAGCTCCCCTGCCATACTCAGCACAGGGACCCTACTTTTCCAATTCAGGCATAATTAAACTCTGCGTATTTCAACCAAACACTACACTGTTAGAGAAATTTTATAAAAAATTATCAGGAGCTTAAAACATGGGCTCTGAGACTCACATGTGATCAAACAGAATCACATGTAGTCAGACAGACCTGGGCCCAAATGTTATCTTTGCCATTAGCAGTATGGTTTTGAGCAAGTTACTTAACCTTTTGGAATCTCTATTTTCTCTATATAAATATCTCCATATGTTCTTGTGAAGATTGTGCAAGATAATATCCGTGCTTACTGCTTGGCAAAGGATTAGAAGTAACCAAAAAATAACTATCATTAATATTATCATGATTATGCTTGAGATGAAAAGAGATAATCAATTTAAAACGTAAATAAAATCCATGATAGTTTGCAAAATTTTATTACAGATTTACTGAGTATTTTGCCTATACCAGCCATCCAGATTCCTTCTTCGAGTTGCTCCATCACAGAGGAAAGTTTGTTTCTCTTGTGTATAAAACACTTGCTTGAACTAAATAATTATTTTTTGCCAAATAAAATTGCCCTGGGAGAAAAACGGTTTGCCTCACATAACTAAGCTACCATCTTGGACTTGTTACCTTGTCAGTTTCTTCATTTCAGCATAAAGCACTAAGAACTGCTCAGGGTCACATGAAACTGTGGCCTTTGTGAAGCACTCAGTATCTCTAAAACCATATATAATTTTCCCACAGCTGAAATATCAAGGCCCTACTAGGCCCTAAAGAAACCTAATTATGTTTGTAATAACTTGGGGAGAGAGCCACAGTGTCACTGTCCTCCAGTCATTGTCTTTTGTTGTTGAACAATTGCATTTGCTGGACAGGTTTCCTTTATCAACTTGTGAAATTCTCCCTTGTTACAATGATCCCCAGAATTTCTGGGGACATATTATAGGGAGAAATCATTTTCTAATCATATGGATTTCTTGGAATTAAAGCTCACTATCGCTCTCATTTCAAACCACAAAATTAGCATGTCATTAAATATAGTATATAAACAGCCACAGAAGCTGATAGACGATAATCCATCCGGTACTACCTTCACTTCTCTTCAATCTTGGGGAAAAGGTAAGAATTGTAGATATAAATTTCTTGTATCTTCTCCTAACCATTTATTTCAAAGTAGCTTGTGCTATAGAAAGAACACAGTTGCTTAAAATATAGTGTTTGAAATAAATATTTAAGGTAGTACTAAAATTATTTTCAACACTTTGGCTAAAAAAATAGAAGTGTCCAGAATAATTTGGTAATAAAAAATTGCAATGACATATAGCCTTCATGAGTTTAAGAAAATATAATAACTAATTTTATGCATTATATATATATATTTAGTATGAGGTTAGTTAATAGTTAATATTAACAGGTGATTCAATTTTTGAATTATTTTTCCAATTTGTTTTAGCATATCACAATCATAATAAGAAATATGCTTAAATTATAGTATGGGTAAATAAATAATTACTGGAAAAGCTTTGTCCAACAGGTAGTTTACAGTGGTAGCATACTGAGTCAAAAAATGGAGGTAATGGTTTGGGGACATTTACTAGTTTAAATGTTTATTAACAATGTTCTTAGAAGAGTTTACTCATCAAACCTGTCTAGAGCCTCAAACTTCCAGGTTATTAACTAGTTTATAATATTTCAAAACAATATTAAAATGAGACAGAAATACAGAATTAATTTAAAAAGAAACAACGTGGTTTACTTTGTAAGAAAATTCTTAATGGGGTAGGGAAGATTTGGAAACCATAAACAAAGATAATAGATGATATAAAAGAAAAAATAGCTTAGAGAATACCAGTTGATAATGAAGCTCTGGCTTAGAAATTAGTATATAACATGCTGCTTAGAAAATATAGAAAATGCTGTGGGATCTTCCCAGTGTGTGATGATATATAATAGAGTGCTGTATTCTTTTTCTGAACTGTGGGATAAAAAATTTGGAAACTTATGGAGATCTCAGGCAAATAAAATTAATAAAGAATTATTTAACATTCATAAAAATCTAGAAAAAATATTTATTTTCCATAATAGAATTATGTTCAACCTTCAAATATTAAAAAGAACATTTTTCAAATAAATTAGAGACATTTTTCTTGAACTATGTTCAGCTTAAAAATTGAATTTCAAAAATCTGAGAATGAAGATTATTTGTCAAGTCATATTGTGGCACAAACATTATTTTGAAATTAATTATAAAAAAATGTAAGAACACATGATTAGGAGACATTTTGGTATATTTGGGTCCAAAATATTAACATATAGTTTGTAAGATGAGGTAGTCCCATGCTTGGCAGTGTGCAAGAGGCTCTGACCTCTTGGTAGATCATCAAGAAACCTGCATGTATATTTTAATACAGAGAAAAGAAGAAGCCTAATGTATAATCTCTAAAGTCACATGGCATAAAGGAGAAAGAACAGACATTATTAGCTATGTGGGGAAGAAGACTGCACAGTGGATATAAATGGAGCAGAATCTAACTTAATAGTCCAACAAAATCTCTGGATAGTGACACAAACAAGGAAAATGTTAAAATGAAAATCTCAGTCTTATTGGAAATGAGGAGAAGTAATTAAACTAAATATTCATGATAACCATTTGGTGAAAAAAAGATAAAAATAAAATGTGACTTTTTAGTACACATTTCCTTGATCAGTCTTTTCCAGTAGAATTGAGTCTTATGAGGGCTGAGACTTCATTTTGTTCATTCCTGCAGTCCAGTTTCCTAGACGGTGTCTGGCAAGAATAGATTCTAAAGAAATATTTTAAAATTAATGAGTACATCTTTCAATATGTATTTATAGCTTCTTTATGCCTTTTTAAAAATACAATACTGTAAGTGGAACTTCTTTAAAACTGAGGTTAGACTTGTTAGCTGAAAAATCTGAATAGCTAGCTGGTAATGAACTTTGGAATTTGATAAATGAGCAAGCCATAATAGATTTTGACCTTGGTCATACAACTTCTATTTAGTGTTTATTCTATTTGTTTTCTAAAATGTAGACATTTTTGTTATACATTATCTCTTTTTTGAAGAAAAAGTAACCTTACCTAAATAAGAAAATACATCCAATTGACCAATCTATCACCATTCCATTTTTTCTCCATTCACAGGGCTTAGTAGCCATGAAGATCCTCATCCTCACCTGCCTGGTGGCTCTTGCTCTTGCAAGGGAGGTATGTGTACAAGAACAATTTTCCTAAACAATCAAGAAATTGTGGGCTATATGCCTATTGTGGAAAATAACATTACAAACATTTTTTACTGTATAAATAATGAAGAATTTCATGAGAATTATCTTGGCT
>NW_022440915.1:0-6278 GCF_009761245.1 Sapajus apella
AACATTAGCAATCAACATTTACCTACTAGAAAAACAAAAAAAAAAAACAAAAAAAAAAAAACAGAGAAAAAAACACAAGGAACATGTGCTCAAAGCTAAGTCTCATGTTAATAAATGTGTGCCTGTATCACTTGTTCTTTAAAAATAGCCATTCGCTAAATGTCACTGTCCATCTTAAACCCTTCAATAAATTTCTCCATCTACAGAATAAAATTCACATTCCTTAGGAGCAAACCATGCTTTGTCCATCATTATTTGATCTCTTTCTCTTTTTCTGTTTGCATCTTCATCCACTCCCTTCCTTGTACTTCATTATCCAGGTGCACTGCTTGATTTAGCTCTGGTTACTTGTTTCTCATATCCAAGTCTATAGAGTTTAACTACTTTTAGCTAGAATTCTATTTCCTCCTCAGATTAACTGCTTTATCCGGCTTAAGACTCTGCTCAGGACTCATGGCCTCATGGAGATTCTATTTTTCTCTCCCATGGGTCAATTAAAATGAACGAGGTATTCTCCTTCTGCCAACTACATCTTCTCACAGCTTTATTAACACATTCCTTACATGTTGTAACAAGTAGATTTTTATATCTGTTTTCCCATGAAGGTTTTGAGTTCCTTCTGGTCATATGTACCTTTTATTTATCATTTCATTCTGGACATTTTAGGAAATGCATGGAAACATAGATATTTAATATGAAATACATTTTCCCCTAACAAACTTTATGTCCACCTATTTTCAGCATTCTGAATGCATGGATATTCCTTGGATCTAGTCATCATCTGGAAATTCTCTTCTTTCTGATGCTGAAATGCCCATCTGAAAAAATCTGTTTGTGTACTTCTCAAAATTGCTCTCTCCTTAGGCTAGGTCATTGCTTTTTTGCCATCTCTAGTCATTCAAACCCACTCTTTCTTTAGTATCCTTGCTTAACTAATAACTCATGTTTTGCCATTTTTTGTGCCAACACTATTAATCCCAATCCCACCCTAATGATTCTCTCAACCTATTGATACTACAACTCAACCATCCTACCACTTAGATAAAAAAAAACAAAACCTGGTATCTAATCTCATATAAGTCATGATTATTTCTTGTGAATTTCTTATTCATTTTTATCTTCACATTAACCAAAAATTTCTACTCTTCCAAAATTGCTATATTTAAGATGTACAACATGATGTTTTGATATACATATACAGTGAAATGATTACTGTAGTCAAGCAAATTACTATGTCCATCACCTCACATAGGTTACTCTTTTTATCTTGTGGTGAGAATACCTAAAATCTACTTTCAGCAAATTTTTATTTTACAATAAAGTATTAATGGTTTCAATGCTGACACCGTACATTAGATGTCCAAAGTTATTCATCCTACGGAACTGCAGCTTTGTTTCCTTTGACCTACATCTCCCTATCTATGTCCCAGTCTGAACCCCTGATATCTATCATCTACTCTTTGTTTCCATATATTCAACTTTAAAAATAAGATTTCACATATGAATAACATTGTGTAATATTTGTCCTCTGTATCTGGCTAGTTCACTCAAAGATTCAACTATGTGTAACCACTTCTTTCAATTTCAATTGAGACCGCCCCCTTTGCCTCATTAGAAAATTAAGACCATTTAACTTCAACTTCTCTACATTGTATCTCAACCATGTATTATATCTGCTCATCTTCTTCCTTTTTGTTTTCTTAGGAAAACTGCTACATTTTTAATAGATATTATTCTTTTAACCATGACTCTACAGAAACTTGCTCCATTAATTTATTCCCACTTCTTTGGTATGTTTTAACTCTCTCTTTATTGGTCTCTTTCTTGTAAGCTACAGTCTTCCCTATCCTAAAAAATACCTTGTAGTGGTTCTGATTGTTCCTGTACACATAGTCACAATCTTATAGGTCTCCTTATCTCCTCTTCTAAATTTCTCTGAAGGGCAATATACATATGTTGCTTTTAATTCCTCACAATATACTTACTTCTTAACCATTTAGAGTGTATCTCAATCATCTGTGTGGCATTTTCACTCTTGACCTCACTTGCTTCCTCTAGCAATGCAGGGTATCAAAGAGAAGAGGTGGACTCTGTACTCTCTTCTTGTTGATACTGTATTTTCCTATTTTGTTTTGCTCTACCAGCCCCTGCTGAAGAAGGAATGCTTGAATTTTTTTGGTACAATTTCTTTTTTCACTTGATACTCTTTCTCTAGAGATGTTCGCTTACCCCTTTGAGGGGAGAAATTGTCTTTGAAAATTATAGTCATGATTATTTCTTGAGTATCAAATTTACTTTAAAACATCTTCTGGACACCTTCAAATTTACCGTGAACAAGATTTTACTCAGTATTTCCTTTCCAATTTCAACTTCGTTTCATGTCTTGATTTATAACATGACTAACTTTTCAGTAACTCAGGCACAGTCTATTAATTCATTTCCCCAATTTTTCACATTTCTCATGTTTTAATGAGAAGTGTGCTTTCCTATTGCCTAAGACACCCAGTACCATTTCCCTACTTGAGATCGTCATAATGTCTGTCTTAGGCTACTAGAATAACATCATACAGCAACTTCCTTGACTAGGTTACCTGAGTTATTGTCAAAAAGTCGTAAAATCCAAGAATTTTACAATCCTTTTCTCTTTCAAATCTCTAATATATTTGTTTCCAGTGGATTATGTCACATTGCATGCCTGACATTCCCAGTCATCCATGATCTGATTCTATCAAACCTCTGCAATTGTAACTTGTACTGTATGCCCTCTGACTATCCTCAAAATTGGTATATTGTTCTTTCAGGTGCCTGCATTTCCTTCAGCCAAAATAGCTATCCCCATTTAATCATCTCTCAAAATTCTACTCATTCTCTAAGGCTCAACTAAAAGAGCAGCTTCTTAATGGCAAGCTCCCCTGCCATACTCAGCACAGGGACCCTACTTTTCCAATTCAGGCATAATTAAACTCTGTGTATTTCAACCAAACACTACACTGTTAGAGAAATTTTATAAAAAATTATCAGGAGCTTAAAACATGGGCTCTGAGACTCACATGTGATCAAACAGAATCACATGTAGTCAGACAGACCTGGGCCCAAATGTTATCTTTGCCATTAGCAGTATGGTTTTGAGCAAGTTACTTAACCTTTTGGAATCTCTATTTTCTCTATATAAATATCTCCATATGTTCTTGTGAAGATTGTGCAAGATAATACCCATGCTTACTGCTTGGCAAAGGGTTAAAACTAATAAAAAAATAACTATCATTAATATTATCATGATTATGCTTGACATGAAAAGAGATAATCAATTTAAAAGGTAAATAAAATCCATGATAGTTTGCAAAATTTTATTACAGATTTACTGAGTATTTTGCCTATAACAGCCATCCAGATTCCTTCTTCGAGTTGCTCCATCACAGAGGAAAGTTTGTTTCTCTTGTGTATAAAACACTTGCTTGAACTAAATAATTTATTTTTTTTTCAAATCAAGTGGCCCTGGGAGAAAAACGGTTTGCCTCACATAACTAAGCTACCATCTTGGACTTGTTACCTTGTCAGTTTCTTCATTTCAGCATAAAGCACTAACAACTGCTCAGGGTTACATGAAACTGTGGCCTTTGTGAAGCACTCAGTATCTCCAAAATCATATATAATTTTCCCACAGCTGAAATATCAAGGCCCCACTAGGCCCTAAAGAGACCTAATTATGTTTGTAATAACTTGGGGAGAGAGCCAGAGTGTCACTGTCCTCCAGTCATTTTCTTTTTTTATTGAACAATTGCATTTGCTGGACAGGTTTCCTTTATCAACTTGTGAAATGTTTCCTTGTTACAAAAATCCCCAGAATTTCTGGGGACATGTTATAGGCAGAAATCATTTTCTAATCATATGGACTTCTTGGAATTAAAGCTCACTATTGCTTTCATTTCAAATCACAAAATTAGCATGTCATTAAATATAGTATATAAACAGCCACAGAAGCTGATAGACCAATATCCATCCAGCACTACCTTCACTTCTCTTCAACCTTGGGGAAAAGGTAAGAATTGTAGATATAAATTTCTTGTATCTTCTCCTAACCATTTATTTCAAAGTAGCTTGTGCTATAGAAAGAACGTAGTTTCTTAAAATATAGTGTTTGAAATAAGTATTTAACGTAGTACTAAATTTATTTTCAACACTTTGGCTTAAAACGATAGAAGTGTCCAGAATAATTTGGTAAAAAAAAAAAAATTGCAATGGCATATAGCCTTCATGAGTTTAAGAAAATGTAATAACTAATTTTATGCATATATATATATATTTAGTATGAGACTAGTTAATAGTTAATATTAAGATGAAATTCAATTTTTGAATTATTTTTCCAATTTGATTTAGCCTATCACAATCATAAAAAGAAATATGCTTAAATTATAGTACGGGTAGATAAATAATTACTGGAAAAGCTTTGTCCAACAGGTAGTTTACAGTGGTAGCATACTGAGTCAAAAAATGGAGGTAATGGTTTGGGGACATTTACTACTTTAAATGTTTATTAACAATGTTCTTAGAAGAGTTTACTCATCAAACTTGTCTAGAGCCTCAAACTTCCCAGTTTATCATATAGTTTATAATATTTCAAAACAATGTTAAAATGAGGCAGAAATACAGAATTAAGTTAAAAGGAAACAACGTGGTTTACTTTGTAAGAAAATTCTTAATGGGGTAGAGAAGACTTGGAAACCATAAACAAAGATAATAGATGATATAAAAGAAAAAGTAGCTTAGAGAATACCAGTTGATAATGAAGCTGTGGCTTAAAAATTAGTATATAAATTGCTACTTAGAAAATATAGAAAATGCTGTGGGATCTTCCCAGTGTGTAATGATATATAATAGAGCGCTGTATTATTTTTCTGAACCGTGAGATAAAAAAATTGGAAAATTATGGAGATCTCAAGCAAATAAAATTAATAATGAATTATTTAACACTCATAAAAATCTAGAAAAAATATTTATTTTCCATAATGGACAGAATTATGTTTAACCTTCAAATATTAAAAAGAACATTTTTAAAATAAATTAGAGACATTTTTCATGAAGTATTTTTAGCTTAAAAATTGAGTTTCAAAATCTCAGAATGAACATTGAGTGTCAAGTCATATTGTGGCACAAACATTATTTTGAAATTAATTATAAATAAATGTAATAACACATGATAAGGAGACAATTGGATATATTTTAGTCCAAAATGTTAACATATATTTTTTAAGAAGAGGTAGTACCAAGCTTGGGAGTGTGCAAGAGGCTCTGACCTCTTGGTAGATCATCAAGAAACCTGCATGTATATTTTAATACAGAGAAAAGAAGAAGCCTAATGTATAATCGCTAAAGTCACATGGCATAAAGGAGAAAGAACAGACATTATTAGCTATGTGGGGAAGAAGACTGCATAGTGGGTATAAATGGAGCAGAATCAAACTTAATAGTCCAACAAAATCTCTGGATAGTGACACAAATAAGGAAAATGTTAAAATGAAAATAGTCTTATTGGAAATGAGGAGAAATAATTAAACTAAATATTCATGATAACCATTTGGTGAAAAAAAGATTAAATAAAATGTGACTTTTTAGTACACATTTCCTTGATCAGTCTTTTCCAGTAGAATTGAGTCTTATGAGGGCTGAGACTTTATTTTGTTCATTCCTGCCGTCCAGTTTCCTAGACAGTGTCTGGCAAGAATAGATTCTAAAGAAATATTTTTAAATTAACGAATACATCTTTGAATATGTATTTATAACTTCTTTATGCCTTTTTAAAAATTCAATACTGTAAGTGGAACTTTTTTAAAACTGAGGTTAGAGTTGTTAGCTGAAAAATCTGAATAGCTGGTAATGAACTTTGGAATTTGATAAATGAGCAAGCCATAATAGATTTTGACCTTGGTCATATAACTTCTATTTAGTGTTTATTCTATTTGTTTTCTAAAATGTAGACATTTTTGTTATACATTATCTCTTTTTTGAAGAAAAAGTAACCTTACCTAAATAAGAAAATACATCCAATTGACCAATCTATCACCATTCCATTTTTTCTCCATTCACAGGGCTTAGTAGCCATGAAGATCCTCATCCTCGCCTGCCTGGTGGCTCTTGCTCTTGCAAGGGAGGTATGTGTACAAGAAAAATTTTCCTAAACAATCAAGAAATTGTGGGCTATATGTCTATTGTAGAAAATAACATTACCAACAATTTTTACTGTATAAATAATGAAGAATTTCATGAGAATTATCTTGGCT
>NW_022440916.1:0-6275 GCF_009761245.1 Sapajus apella
TGATGGCTGCATAATATTCCATGGTGTATATGTGCCACATTTTCCCTGTCCAGTCTATCATCAATAGGCATTTGGGTTGGTTCCAGGTCTTTGCTATTCTAAAGAGTGCTGCAATGAACATTCTTGTGCATGTGTCCTTATAGTGTGTTCGTTCAACTAAGGGATTTGCATCTATGTTGAGATTCAGTGAGTTAGAAACCCATTTCTTCTAGGAACTCAGTTTGGACATTCCCAAGTGAATGGTAGAATATGCTATAATGAGAAACATCTGGTTCTTAAACGAAAATGGGGCTATCTAACAGAATGATTGTCAATGTGTGCATTCAACTTACAGAGTTAGACTGATGTGTGTATGAAGCTGTTTAGAGACCCTTTCTGTGGAGAATCTAAAAACAGACATATCCTAGCAAGATACTGGCATATAAAAAGTAGCAGTAAGGCTGGGTCTAAAACACCAAAGAAGCATATCTTTCAAACTGCTCTGTTGTGTGTTCATTGACCTAAGGGAGTTCCATATGTTTTGATTCAGCGAGATAGAAACACGTGTCTTCCTGGAGCTCTGTTTGGACATTCCAGAGTGAATGGGAGTATACGCTGTAATGAGAAATATCTTGCTCAAAAACAAAAATGGAGCTACCTAACAGAATGGTTGTATATGTGTGCATCCAACTTCCAAAGGTAAACTAATGTGTGTATGCAGCAGTTCAAAAACCCTTTCTGTGGAGAATCTAAAAACAGACATGTCAGGCAAATACAAGCATATAAGAAATAGCAGTAAGACTGTGTCTAAAAGACAGAAGAAATGTATCTAATGAACTGTTCTGCTGTGTATTCTTTCACCTTAGGAAGTTGCATCTAAGTGTACATTCAGCGAGCTAGAATCAAATTTCTTCTAGGAGCTGCGTTTGGACATTCCAGAGTGAATGGGAGTATAAGGTGTAATGAGAAATATATGGCTCTAAAACTAAGACAGAGCTATCTAACACAATAGTTGTCAATGTGTGCATTAAACTGAAAAAGGTAAACTGACGTTTTTAGGCAGCAGTTCAGAAACCCTTTCTGTGGAGAATCTAAAAAAAGACCTTTCCAGCCACATCCAGAAATATAAGAAATAGCTGTAAGACTGCACCAAAAACACAGGAGAAACATATCTTTCAAACTGCTCTGCTGTGTGTTTATTCACATTAGGGAGTTGCATCTATGTTTATATTCAGCTATTTAGAAACACTTTTCTTCAATGAAACAGTGTTTGTACATTCCAGAGTAAATGGTAGTATACACTGTAATGAGAAGTATGTGGCTCTAAAAAGAAAATGGAGCTATCTAATAGAATGGTTGTCAATGTCTGGATTCAACTTACAGATTTAAACTGATGTGTGAATGCAGAAGTTCAGAAACGCTTACTGTGGAGAATCTAAAAGAATAACATTTCCAGCCAAATACCGAAATAGCAATAAGATTGCGTCTAAAACAAACAAAAAAACCCCCCACATCTTTCAAACTGCTGTACTGTGTGTTCGTTCACCTTAGGGAGTTGCATCTTTATTTAAATTCAGGGAGTTAGAAACACGTTTCTTCTTCGAGCTGCGTTTGAACATTCCACAGTGAATGGGAGCATATGATGTAATGAGAAATATCTGGCTCTAAAACGAAAATGGAGCTATCTAACAGTATGGTTTTCAATGTGTGCATTCAACTTAGAGTTAAACTAATGTATGTATGCAGCACTTCTGAATCCCTTTCTGTGGAGAATCTAAAAAAAGACATTTCCAGTCACATCAGGCATATAAGAAATAGCAATAAGACTGCGTCTTAAACACAGAAGAAATGTATCTTTCAAACTGCTCTGCAGTGTGTCCATTCACGTTAGGGAGTTGCATCTATATTTAGATTCAGCGAGTTAGAAACACGTTTTTTCTAGGAGCTGCATTTCGACATTCCAGAGTGAATGGGAGTGTATGCTGTGAAGATAAATATTTGGCTCTAAAATGAAAGCATAGCTATCTAACAGAATGGTTGTCAATGTATACATTTAACTTACAGAGTAAAACTGATGTGTGTATGCAGCACTTCAGAAACCATTTCTGTGGAGCATCTAAAAACAGGCATTTCCAGCCAAATCCAGGCATACAAGAAATAGCAGTAAGACTGCCTCAAAAAAACAGATGAAACGTTTCTTTGAAACTGCTCTGCTGTGTGTTTATTCACTTTAGGGAGTTGAATCTATGTGTAGATTCAGCAATTTAGAAACACCTTTCTTCAAGGAGCTGTGTTTGGACATTCCAGAGTGTATGGTAGTGTATGCTGTAATGAGAAATATGGGGCTCTAAAACAAAAATGGGGCTTTATAACAGAATGGGTGTCAACATGTGCATTCAACTTACAGAGTTAAACTAATGTGTGCATTCAGCAGTTTAGAAACCGTTTCTTCTTAAAATCTAAAAACAGACATTTCTAGCAAAATCCCGGCATATAAGAAATAGCACTAAGACTGTGTCTAAACACACAAGAAACATATCTTTCAAACTGCTCGGCTGGGTGTTCATTCAACTAAAGGAGTTGCATCTATGTTTAGATTTAGCGAGTTGGAGATCCATTTCTCCTAGGAGCTGTGTTTGGACATTCTCGAGTGAATGGGAATATATGCTATAATGAGAAACGTCAGCTTCTAAAATGAAAACAGAAATATTTAACAGAGTTGTTGTCAATGTATGCATTCAACTTACAGAGTTAAACTGATTTGTGTATGCAGCAGCTTAGCAACCCTTTCTGTGGGGAATGTAAAAACATATATTTCCAGCAAAATCCCGGCATATTGGAAACCATTTTTGTGGAGAATCTAAAAGCAGACAATTTCAGTAAAATCCTGGCACATAAGAAATAGCAGTAAGACTGTGACTAAAACACAGAAGAAACATATCTTTCAAACTGCTCTGCTGTATGTTTGTACAACTAGGGGAGATTCATCTATGTTCAAGTTCAGTGAGTTAGAAACCAGCTTCTTCTTGGAGCTGTGTTTGGACATTCCCGAGAGAAAGGGAGTATATGCTGTAATGAGAAACATCTGGTACTAAAAAGGAAATGGAGGTATCTTAGACAATGGTTGTCAATGTGTGCATTTAACTTACAGAGTTAAATTGATGTGTGTATGCAGCTGTTTAAAAACCCTTTCTGTGGAGAATCTGAAAACAGACATTTCCAGCAAAATCCCAGCATATGATAAATAGCAGTAACACTGCAACTAAAACAGAGAAGAAACGAATCTTTCAAACTGCTCTGCTGTGTGTTCATTCAACTAATTGAGGTGCACCCATATGTAGATTCAGCGAGTTGGAAACCTGTTTCTTCTAGGAGCAGCGTTTGGACATTCCCAAGTGAATGGGAATATATGCTGTAATGAGAAACATCTGGTTCTAAAGTGAAAACGGTGCTATTTAACAGAAAGGATTTTAATGTGTGTATTCAACTTACAGAGTTAAACTGATGTGTGTATTCAACAGTTTAGAAACCCCTTCTGTGGAGAATCTAAGAAGAGACATTTGCAAATAATTCCTGGCAAACAACAAATAGCAGTAAGACTGTGTATAAAACACGGAAAAAACGTATCTTTCAAACTGCTCTGCTGCGTGTTCATTCAACTAAGGGAGCGTCATATATATTTAGATTCAGCGAGTTAGAAACATGTTTCTTCTAGGAGCTGCGTTGGAACATTCCTGAGTGAATGGGAGTATATGCTGTAATGAGAAACATCTGTTTCTAAAACCAAAACGGAGGTATCTAACCGAATGGATATCAATGTGTGCATTCAACTTACAGAGTAAACTGAGGTGTGTATGCAGCAGTTTAGAAAACTTTTCTGTAGAGAATCTAAAAACAGACATTTCCATCAAAATCCCAGCATATTAGAAACGCTTTTGTTGGAGAATCTGAAAACAGACATTTCTAGCAAAATCCTGGCATATAAGAAATATCAGTAAGATTTGTTCTTAAAAACAGAAAAACATATCTTTCAAACCATTCTGCTGTGTGTTCGTTCAACTAAGGGAGTTGTATCTATGTTTAGATTCAGCAAGTTAGAACCCCATTTCTTCTATGAGCTGTGTTGCGACAATCCCGAGTGAATGGGAGTATATGCTATAATGATAATCATCTGATTCTAAAACGAAAATGGAACTACCTAGCAGGCTGGATGCCAATCTGTACATTCAACTTACAGAGTTACACAGATATGTGTATGCAGCAGTTTACAAACCCTTTCTGTAGAGAATCTATAAAGAGATATTTCCAGCAAAATCCTGGCATATAAGAAATAGCAGTAAGACCACGTCTAAAATCCTGAAGAAACGTATCTTTCAAAATACTCTGCTTTGTGTTGGTTCAACTAAGGGAGTTCCATCTATGTTTAGATTCAGTGAGTTGGAAACTCGTTTCTTCTAGGAGCTGCATTTGGAAATTCCCGAGTTAATGGGAATATGTGCTGTAATGAGAAACGGAATATGTGCTGTAATGAGAAACGTCTGCTTTTAAAACGAAAATGGAGCTATCTCACAGAATGGTTGTCAATCTGTACATTCAACTTACAGAGTTAAACTAATGTGCATATGCAGCCGTTTAGAAATCCTTCCTTTGTAGAATGTAAAAACAGGCATTTCCAGGAAAATCCCAGCATATAAGAAATAGCAGTACGACCGCGTCTAAAACACAGAAGAAACGTAAAATTCAAACTGCTCTTCTGTGTCTTTGTCCAACTAAGGGAGTTGTATCTTTGTTTAGATTCAGCTACTTAGAAACCCATTTAATCTAGGAGCTGTGTTAAGAGATTTCCAAGTAAATGGGACTATATGCTGTATTGACAAATATCTGGTTGTAAAACGAAAACTGAGCTATCTAACAGAATGTTTGACAATGTGTGTATTAAATTTACCGAGTTAAACTGATGTGTGCATGGAGAAGTTTGGAAACCCTTTCTGTGTAGAATCTAAAAACAGACATTTCTAGCAAAATGCTGGTATGTTAGAAATAGCAGTAAGACTGTGTCTAAAACACAGAAGAAACGAATCGTTTAAACTGCTCTGCTGTGTGTTCATTCAACTAAGGGAGTTGCATCTATGTTCAGATTCAGCGAGTTAGAAAACTGTTTCTTCTAGGAGCTGCATTTGGACATTCCCGAGTGAATGAGAGTATAGACTGTAATGAGAACCATATGGTTCTAAAACGAAAACGGAGCTATCTAACATAATGGATGTGAATGTTCTCATTCAACTTACAGAGTTAAACAGATATGTGTATGCATCAGTTTAGAAATTCTTTCTGTGGAGAATCTAAAAACAGACATTTCCAGCAAAATTCCACATATAAGAAATTGCAGAGAGACTGCGCCTAAAACACAGAAGAAACTTATCTTTAAAACTGTGCTGTGGTGTGTTCATTCAAATAAGGGAGTTGCATCTATGTTTAGTATCAGGGAGTAAAAAAATAGTTTCTTCGAGGAGTTGTGTTTGGACATTTCGGAGTGAATGGAAGTATATGCTGTAATGGGAAACATCTCCTTTTAAAACGAAAAGGAAACTATGGAACAGAATGGTTGTCAATGTGTGCATTCAACCTACAGAGTTAAAATGGTGTGTGTATTAAGCAGTTCAGAAACCATTTCTTTTGACAATCTAATAATAGGCATTTCCAACAGAATCCTGGCATATAAGAAATAGCACTAAGACTGCGTCTGAAACAGAAAAGAAACGTATCTTTCAAACTGCTCTGCTGTGTGTTCATTCAACTAAGGGAGCTGTGTCTACATTTAGATTCAGCGATTTAGACACCTGTTTCTTCTAGGAGTTGCGTTTGGACACTCCTGGGCCATTGGAAGTATATGATGTAATGAGAATCATCTGGTTCTAACACAAAAACGGAGCTATGTAACAGAATGATTGTCAATCTGTGCATTCAAATTGCAGAGATAAACTGATTTGTGTATGCAGCAGTTTATAAACACTTCCTGTGGATATTCTAAAAACAGATATTTCCAGCAAAATCCCAGCATAAAAGAAACAGCAGTAAGATAGAAATAGAAATTCCATTTGACCAAGCAATCCCATTACTGGGTATATAGCCAAAGGATTACAAATCGTTCTACTATAAGGACACGTGTACACGAATGTTCATTGCAGCACTGTTTACAATAGCAAGGACATGGAACCAACCCAAATGCCCATCGACGATAGACTGGATAGGGAAAATGTGGCACATATACACCATGGAATATTATGCAGCCATCA
>NW_022440917.1:0-6274 GCF_009761245.1 Sapajus apella
CAGCTAAAACTGTTGTGAAGTACAGTAGATGCCCCTTATCCACAGAGGATATGTGGATATCCACCCCCAGTGAATGCCTGAAACTGCAGATAGTATTGAGTCCTATATATATTATGTTTCCCTTATACATACATACTTATGCTAAGGTTTAATTTATAAATCAGACATAGTAAGAGATTAATAAAAATAACAAATGATAAAATAGAAAAGTTAGATACTGTTATGAGTTACTTGAATGTAGTCATTCTCTCCCTCTTAACATGTGCTTGTATTTTACTCATGTGACAGTAGCTTCTTCATTAACAGAAACAGAATTTTCACAGTTTTCAGCCCAAAATGCATTCCTAAATTTGTTGGAGGATTAACAGATAGGTGCAGTGGGCAATTTATTTTATCTCAGTTCCTTTATTTTCAAAATAAAGTGGTAGCCATCCTGTACTTTTAGTAAATGGTTTGGTGTCACTTGTTTCAAGGGATCCTTTGCTGAATTATTCGTGTAGGTTCAATGCTTTCAGGTGCAACACATTGCCAATCAGAACATGATCTGTTCATATCTTCCACAGGCATGTGGAAGATATCCGTCTTAACTAAGCCCTATCAAGCATCATGGTCATTAGTTTTGCAGTTTGAGATTGGACAACAAACCTAGCATAAATTTCTTTGTCCTACTTCAAAATTTTATCGTATAAGATTCATTCCCACAATAGATCTTAGCAACCTCAACACACAATTTTTTTTCTTTCCTTATTGAAAACGTTCACCTTTTCACTTAAAGAAATCACTTTCTGACATTTTTTGGCATATCTAAATTGCCACCATCACTACTCTTGCACTTCGGGTCCGTTATTAAGTAAAGTAAGTAAAGTATTATTAAATAAACTTGCACACAATTCCTGCAAATCCTGGACAGTGAATGTGACAACCAAGAGGGCGATTACATGATTAACAGATCAGTAATGTAGACATAGGGACACACTGAACAAAGGGAGAATTCACATCTTGGAAGGGACATAGTAGGATGGTGCAAGATTTTTACCATGCTGCTCAGAATGCTGTGCAATTTAAAACTTATGCATTGTTTATGTGTGGAATTTTTCACTTAATATTTTCAGGCCACAGCTGACTGCAGGTAACTGAAACCATGAAAAGTGAAACCGTGGATAAAGAAGGAAATACCATACCTATCATAGACAATTTGAAAGGTATTAGGAAACTTACATGAGAGTGAAATAATAATAATCTTGCATGTTAGATTGTTTTTAACACATAATTGAGTATCTGTTCAAAATGAAAAGCCTATGGTATTATAATTTCAGAAGAGTTATTTAATAATTAATGGGCATGGATAACAATCAGCTACCTTCTGCACTGTGCCAAAAATACTCTTAGAATAAGTCTTCTCAATATTCCTTTGCAAGCTTGTTCTTTGCTACTTTTTCAAAGTTTTAATTGAAGACTTAGGCAGGTTTGTTTTAAGAAATGATTCTTGTTGAACATAATACAAATATGAACATTATCTCTAAAAGATAGCAAAATAAATGCTTTATTTCTGTACCCAGATACTAATTTTAGATTAATGCTGCCAATTTGAAAATATAAAGAGGTGTATAGTCACAGTTTGTCTTTTCCATAAATTTTATTAATGCAATTCAGATGATTTCCAGCTGCTTCTAGGTATTAAGGAAAACTATTTCCCACATGCAGAAAACATTTGTTCTTTAAACTTTGTATTGGCTACAATACTTAATTTTTCAATATTCTGTATACAAATAAATGTTACCCAAAAAATGCTTTCTTTTTGAATAATTTAATCAGCAACGTACGTAAATAAGGTCCAGAAAGCAATGTGATGTTGTCATAAAGTGGTAGGTAAGGTAGAAATTGGTGCAACTGTTCTCTGAAACAATTTTGAATAATACTAAGAAATTTCCATTACTCTGAGAATATAAACACACTTATAGGAACATGTATTAAGGTGATAAATTGTAAAGGAAATAAATGTATATGTTCAAAGAAGTTCTTTATAGCATTATGTATCATTGTGATGTTTTAAAAACCCAATTATAAAGGAATAATAAATTATGATTTTTCAATGCTATGAACTACTTTGCAACCACAAAAAATATGTGTGCAAAGTTTTATTATACTCTGGGGAATTATTTCTACAGAATTTAGAAGAAAAAAATTTATATAATTACACATATAAATAATTTCAGCTATATAACAACAAAGACATAGAAATTAAACTGTAGTTAAAATTCTGAAATTAGCCATAACATGTGATGTCAAGAAGGAAAATTATGAGGGTGTTTTTCCATCTTTCCTTTTTTCTTCATTGCCAACTTTCTATGTTAGCCATTAGCTATTTAAGAATCATTTTAAAATACCACAGTTGTTAAATAACAGTTTAAAAACACTCTACACAAAAATGTAGTATAATCAGACATTTTGTAGTGAGATCCCTGAAAAAAAGTATCACTTTGTGAGAAGAAAAATGTCAGACCATTTCACTGCTGCATAATATCCCACTATATAAAGTTGCTCCAGTATATTAGTCTATTGTATTTACCAGACAATTTTTTAGGTTGTTTACACTTTTTGTTTTTGTTTGATTTTGTTTTTCAGACAGAGTCTTGCTCTGTTGCCCAGGCTGGAGTGCAATGGTGCAATCTGGGCTCACTGTAAACTCTGCTTCCCAGATTCAAGCAGTTCTCCTGCCTCAGCCTCCTGTGTAGCTGGGATCACAGGCCCATGCAACCATGCCCAGCTAATTTTTGTATTTTTAACAGAGACAAGGTTTTGCCATACTGGTCAGGTTGGTCTTGAACTCCTGACATCATGATCCTCCCACCTCAGCCTCCCAAGTGCTGGAATTACTGGCATGAGCCACTGCATCCAGCCTTCACATTGTTGATATTAAAACTTATGCTGTTCTAAATATTCATGTACAAAGTATACATGTAATTCTATATACTGGATGTAGTAGTCCTATTGACTATTGTTAAAATTATTTTTAAAATATTTCCTGGCTTTAATATAATCCATTATATATACATACAAGTTAATATATAATCTCATTTTAAGCATATGTTTTAATTATTGTATGAGTTTCTTATATAAATTGTATTGTTGAGTCTTGCTTTTATCTAATCTGATAATCTCTACTTTTTAATTCAATGTACTTATTCATATGGCTAGGCTTAAGTTTATCCTCTCAACAGGGCTTTTGGTTTGTATTTTGTTTTTGTTTTTAAATACTTCTATCAGTTTCTTGTGTCTACCAGAGTCACTGCTTCTAGTATTTCATAGTGGACATAATAAGAAATATATGCATGTAAGTTACTTGCATACACAACGTATCTTTATATACTTCTTTATCTATCTAACCAAATATATATCAAGATACTTATAAGTCCATATTGTTATCTTCAATTCTAATCCAGCACATAAGGTTAAATTCTAGCCGCCACCCATCTCTACTTGCATATCTGTAACTTCTATATAACATTGAGATACCTAACTCTCACAAGGCATAATTTACTTACTTATATATTCAGCCCTAGTATTCATGTAATTTCAGAATTAGAAAATCATGTCATTGTTAGAAATAAATTTACTATGAATATAATGTTAACAGAGAGTAGCTTTTGTTGGTCTTGACCTTATACTATCAAATCAAGGCATTGCTTTTTAAAATTACTTAGGTCAATAACTGACTTTTTTTCAGGAAGGCTATGCCACATATTTACAATATAGTTTGATTTACAATTTTTAGTCTGCATTTCATTCTTAATCACTTGGCATCTTGGGTGATCATTTTTAAAATTTTGCACACAGCTAAGTTAACTGTGTTCAATTTTACAGATTTTGACAAGAGCATAAAGTAAGGTATCCACCAACACAATACGATAGAGAACAGTTTCATTATCCAGACTCTGGAGGTTCAGACAGAAGGATCACTTGAGCCCAGGAGATCAAGGCCAACCTAGGCAACATAGTGAGGCCCTGTCTCCATAAAATAAAAAGAAAAATATCTTTTTGGCTTCTTTAAATCAATGCCTACCTTTTATCCCAATTCCTGGAAACGACTGATCTGTTTTCCCCCCACCCCTAGATATTAGCCTTTTTCAGATTGGTTAATTAATAGAATCATACAGCATGTTGTCTTTTGGGTTTGCCTTCTTTCAATAAGCAAGATGCATTCGAGGTTAATCCATGTAATTAAGTGATTGTTTTTGTTTCAGTTTGAGTTTTTTTGTTTCTGTTTTTTCAATAGTTTAATAGCATTCCACTGTATCGATAAGCCACAGTTTATCCTTTCACATGTTGAGGAATATTTTGGTTATTCCCAGATTTGGGTGATTATGAATAGAGTTGTCATAAATATCTATAAAAATTTTTATGTAAAGTTTTCCATTTATTTCAGTAAATACCTCAGAGTGACTCTGCTATGTTGTGTAGTAAATGTAAGTCACGCTGTTTTTCAAAGTGATTATACCATTTATCATCCCCACTAGCAATAAATGAGAGTTTCATTTATTCCTTATCCTTGCCAGAATTTGGCATTTTCATCTTTTGAAATTTTGGACATTCTAGCAGTTGTATAGTGATAATGCTGAACATCTTTTTGTGTGCTTATATGTCATCTATACATATTGTTTGGTATAGTGTCTATGCAGATATTTTGCCTGTTTGTATTGCATTGTTTGTTTTCTTACAGTTGAGTTTTAATTGAAAATATTTTCTTTCAGTTTTGGGGTTTTCTTTTTCACTTATTTAACAGTGTGTTTTGCAGAACAAAAGTGTTTAGCTTTGATAAAGTTCATTATTTTTTACCATTATGATTTTATTTTATACAAAGTTCCTTTTCCAAGGTCACACAGATTTTCCATTATATATTCCCCAAGAAAATTTTCAATTTGGCAACTTATCCTTAGGCCTATGATCCATTATATGTTAACATTTATATGATTTATATGTGTAAATCCTGACCTTATTTTGCATAGGGGCATTCGATTGTTTCTGTACCACTTGTTGAAAAGACTATCTTTTCTCCAATAAATTTTCTATGCATCTACATTATACTAAACTTGTGTGGGTCTACTTCTTGGCTTGCTAGACTTTCCATTGATCTGTGTGTTCTGCTGTTACCTTGAACTTCGTATAGTGGCTGGGTACATCAAAAATTCTGTCTGTCTTTCTACTCCACTTTTAGCTTTCAGGATTCCCTGCATGCCTACACTAGTCACAGAAGGGTTTCTCCACACTTTTGCTTCTCCCTGAGCTGGAGCCTCTTTGCTTCTTGATCATGACGAGATCAAATGGGTTCTCACTTTTTCTGGTCCAGGTCTTTGGTTTTAGAAATTATCTGCATTTCTGCCATTCTCCTTATTTTGGAAACCAAATGTACACTTCATTATGTCTATAGTGAGTTTGGGGTGGGAAAGGGTTTCCCATACTATGCAAAATCATAGCAGATCTCTATTCTGTATTGGAGGAAATTCTGAGACCAGGAGATTTCTTTCCCCTTTTGAGTGTCAGAAGATTTTATCCTATCTTCCCATCAAAGTAACAGTGTGAGGAACAGGAGAACTTGTGGCCCTGGAGCAGAGACAATTCCTGGCCCTCTCCTTAGCCAGATAGATTTCAATCTGCTTCCTCCCTTGAAGCAAGTTTCACCAAAATTCTTACTGGAATACTTAGCAACAGTCATTGTGAAATTTGTAGCAATCTAGTATCTCAGGGTTTCTCATATCCTTCAAGTTTGAGTTATATTTCTAAGAGAAGAGACTGTCTCATCCTCTGGCCACCACACAACTAAACAAAAGTCTTGATTTCCATGGATAAATTAAATAGGTCATCAACCAATTAAATAAATTTTTACATGTCAGTTTAAACTGTCTTATTTATATCACATTTTATCTGATGTTTTTGATAATGAATCAGTGGTAGATAAATCAATATCTTTATTTTCCCTGCCATTTAGACACTTGGTAGAAAGGATACATTAAAATCTTATTATACGGATTGGAAAACAAGCAGAGCAGAATATGGAATTATTTTGGAAAATTACAAACTTTCAATTGCATAGCATAAATAACTACTTTATTTTTCTCTTGTATTACATTTCTTCTTTGGTCCTAAGTGCAAATGGGATCAGCAATAAGTTTTTCTACAGATATGTGAATTTTATTTTGATAAATAGCTATAACATCTTCACTAATTTGTAAGTAATTCACACTTAAACATAAAAATTGAATTTAAAAACACATTT
>NW_022440918.1:0-6267 GCF_009761245.1 Sapajus apella
TCTGCCTGCCTTGGCCTCCCAAAGTGCTGGGATTACAAGCGTGAGCCGCCTCACCTGGCCAAAATTAATTTTAATAATATAGTTTATCCCAACATGTAGCACTTTATTCAACATGTAGTCAACATAAAAATTATTAATGAAGGCCAGGTGAGGTGGCTCCTGCCTATAACCCTAGCACTTTGAGAGGCCAAGATGGGCAGATGGAGTTCAAGTCTGCAGTAAGCTGTAATTGTGCCACTGTACTCCCTCTGGGATGACAGAGCAAGACCCTGTCTCTTAAAAAAGAAACAAAACTCCATTAAATTTTCTGCTTGTTTTTCATACCATGTCTTCAAAATCTGGTGTGTATTTTACACTTACAGCATATCTCAATTCATATGTGAAATTTTTGTCAGAAATACTTGTGTTCAGATTTTTTTTTTTTTTGAGACGGAGTTTCACTCATTACCCAGGCTGGAGTGCAATGGCGCGATCTCGGCTCACCGCAACCTCCGCCTCCTGGGTTCAGGCAATTCTCCTGCCTCAGCCTCCTGAGTAGCTGGGATTACATTACAGGCACGTGCCACCATGCCCAGCTAATGTTTTGTATTTTTAGTAGAGACGGGGTTTCACCATGTTGACCAGGATGGCCTCGATCTCTTGACCTCGTGATCCACCCACCTCGGCCTCCCAAAGTGCTGCGATTACAGGCTTGAGCCACCGCGCCCGGCTACGAAAAATACTTGTTATATCATTGTAAACTGCTCCAAAATTAGAAGTAACTTAATTGTACTTCACTTGAGGTAGATTCATTGCCGCCTAACCTCAGAGCTGTTTCCAGTCCCTGTATTTTCATGTTGTTGTACTACTATAGAGAGTATCATGTTACCTTCAAATTTGCTTCAAAATTATATAGTCTTTTCTTGGGGGTAACTGTTACTAATCATAAGGTCAGTTGCTTCCTTTGGGATGCTTTGCAAAACATATGTTTCTATGCCAAAGTGATATCAGGTTAGCTCTTTCCTTCTCATAATATATTGCAGACACCAATTGGCGTTAAGCCAACATGTCTATTTCTTATCATGGTGTTAAGCCAACTAATATATTTGGTTCTGCTTCTTGCCCAAGGACTATTTCTCTAAGATTGTTGTTTTTCTTCTGATGTATATTTGTTTCTGAAATACTATTTTTTCCCACAATACCTTATTAGCATATTAGTAGATAGGTCTCACCAGGCTGTGTACCTTTAACATGTGGAGCTTAAGAAGGATGATTATCAGCCCTGAGAGCAACATATAACCGTAAACTCAATATAATTTCAAAAGAGCAACAATATCACAACATATTGTAAGGCTTTAGCACAAGTAATAATGTGGCTTCTCCTTGCCAGAAAGTCAACAACATTTTTGAGGCAAAAGGCTACATCAAAAGTAAAACCCACAAACAATCACATTTAAACAATGTTTTCAGTGTTTAATTCTGTGAGGATTTTCATTCAAATAGCATGTTTTGATAACTACAAATCACTCCAAAGCAAAACAGGCATTCACAATAAGACATTCAAATATAAGGGAGTGAATGACCAGGAAGACATTTGCCATAAATCCACAATTTTTTTTTTTTTTTTTTTCTGGGTAGCATGGAAACATTACAGGACAACAGACTAACTCAAGGGCAGTAGCAATCACAAAATAAAATAAAACGCATCTGACGCATAAGAGTCAGCTTTGTAGTAGTAAAAAGACCCCAAATGTTAGTTGATCATAATCATTGCTGTTTCTGGCCAACATTGTTTGTTGGTTTCTGTGGGTACCCTGTGATTCTGATCTGTGTGTCCTGAGGATCAAGAAGGCCTCTTTTGCAACATGCTCTCCTGCTGGCAGGGTTAAAAAGCAAGTGAACAGGTATAACTTTGTGATGCCTCTCCAAACTTGTACTATATCATACATATCTGGCTCACCGTATTTCACTAATCATAGCATTCTCCTTCTAATGTCAGAATAAGTAGAACCCATCATGAACTGCTCATGGTTATTCTCTGGGACCATTAGTCTATGTATGCATGTTTGCATTTATCATGGCGTTGTAAATAATTGCAAAGAATAACACCATCTACCACATTATCATTATGGATTTACCTGTAGGGTTCTTTTTTATCATTGGTTTTATCCATTATTTTTAGTCTGTTTAAAAGAATTTAGAAATTTTCTCAAATTGAGAAAATCCAAGTGAGAAGTAAATGTACAAAAGTTGTTTAATTTCTATTTCTCATGAACTTAACATAGATGATTTGAAGAACAGAGTGGAAAAATACATAATTTTAAGGACCGTATTTTGTCAAAAATGTCAAATTCTATGAGCCCAACCACAATATAACATTAAAATGGTGATATTTGTTTGTTTTGTCATCCCGTTTCTCATTTCCTATGAAAGCATCTTTCAATACGTGCTGTAAATGACCGTAAACCACCAAAAAATTTTAGTTGCACAAGACACAGCTACATGATTTCTGCATAGAATAATCACATCCTTTTATATCCACAGTCATTAATCCTTTCATTCCCTAAAGGACTCAGAATGTTGAATCATATTCAAAATCACATTTAGTTTTTACAACATATGTGAATTTCCTTTGGAACCCATGTCATGCTTATGAGCTACAGTGGGTTTAAAAAGGAATAAAAATGATTTCTGAACACAATTTTTATAAGTGAATAACCTATTTCAGTTTTCAAATCTGAACATTGTATGTCATTTACAAAGGCGCTGATGAATTGTTACAGCTTACTATTTGTGGAAAAGTTACAGTAAAAGTTGAGAATGCATTTTCTCAGGTCATAAAAATCTCAAACCACTGTGAAGAAGATAATAACAAAGTATGTTAATTATGTACAATTAAAAAAACAGATCTCTTATGGGGATGAAATAGGCCTATTCTCCATGTAAACTGTGTGGCCTTGTCAAAAGTTCTTAAACATTCAACAATCCATGATTTACAGAAGTTGAAAGTTTGCATAAGGTAATATGTTTACATCAAATAGTTGTGTGCTCTGTTGTAAGGGTTTTAGACTATTCATAAAAAGAACTATTGTGATGATTTAAACAGCAGATTTATGTTGCTTCACCTGCATATCTGCAAGGAAAACTTTTGCATACACAGATTATAATTCTACTGTAGAGAAGAACCATGAGCAATTTATGAATGGATTCTCTTTATCAGGCTATTAGAAATGATAACCCACTATTACTATTAGTAATTCCATATATCTTGATTAGAAGAACCATTAGAAAAATTATGACTAAGTCCAGATTCCTGTGGTGCACTTTAAAAACTATGAAATCCTAGCTTATGAAAATTGAAAATTCCCTCAACAACTGTTAGGTCTTAATGAAAAGGAAATGGGAGAAAGCAAACACGTATTGCACTCATAATATATGCTCTGCCAGGTACTGTTTAGGGATTATATTGTGAAATTTTCCCAGATAAGTGAGAGAAGGCTATTTTCTCCAGTTTAGGGATAGGAATGCTAAGTACATATGCAACTTCACCAAAGCCCCACAGTCATCAAGTACAGAGATGATGCGCTATTACTAGGATTTGCCCTTACATACCTGACTCTAAACCTCATGTCTCATTTTCCTCATTATGTCAGATTGCCTTTAGAGGTCTTTAATTAAAACCAGCCAATTAAAACATACATGATAGAATCAGTAATAAAAATGTATTACGATACACACCAACATATTGTCATTTGATTTTTCTTGTCTGAAATTCTTTGTGACAGAATAAGTCATATTAATCTGTAACTTACAAGCAAATGTGGACACTAAGAAAGAAGTATTTTTCAAATCTCCTGTAGATAGAAAACGAAACCCCTCTTATTTGTGATGATGATTTTAGACCACTGTTTTCCTATGTCCATCTTTAATCGCTTTAACATATATCAGGTTTGTAGGTCATTCACACTGTCACAGTAAGGACAATGCTAACATGGTGATTCCTAGTTCCTGTTGTGTGCCAGTTGTGTCATGGGACAACATAACATTTGCAATACATTTCTAAATCAAGTAGGTTTTAATTCACTGTCTAAAGATGAGCACGTGCTCCACCTTTTTTCAGGGGTGAAGTATGACTCAACTGGATTCCTATTAAAAAGAAATTAATAATGTGCCATACTTATCTGAAAAGCAAAGACATCTGCAGAAATACACTATTTATATGAAAAACAATGACATAGGTAGAAATATGATATTTAAAGAACTGTCTTGGGAGATCTTTACACCCTGTGTATGGTTGCAGACTAGGACAGGGTTCAAGAATTTGTAAAAGTAGAAAGGCTGACTTCCCATCACAAATGAGATAAACTAGCTACATTTACTAGAAACTTCTAGGTAGGGAATTAGTTGATTTATTCAGCTTTGAATAATAGTGGTGAATGAAAGAAAATAATAATATATTAACAACTTTTGAATTCTTACTATATTCCAATCATTTTCTAAACCCTTTACAGCTGTCTATTTGAGCTTACAGCTGCTCCTTGAGGAAATAATTACTATGTTCATATTCCATAAGAGTAAACTGAGTCCTAAAGTATGCTGTTCAAGATTATTCAGTTATGAAATTGAAACCAGCATTAGAACCCAAATCTATTTGATGGTAAATCTTGGTACACTTACACCTAAACTATAACTAATTCTACATTTCTGTCTTCCACAACCTCATAATCCAGTGAAAGAATGTCTTCTATTGGCCTAATTATCTCTTCTGCTGAACAACATGTAGATTTTCAATTAATGTTGGAACACTTTCAGTAATAGGAATACTCATTACTATACAAAGGGAGACTTACTGAAAATAACTCTCTTCACATATTTAAAATGGCCTTCTTGCATCTCCAGGAGGCAAAATTAATGTCCAGTTGGTTGATTGGCTCAATGTTTGGAATTTAATATATTACTCAACTGAAGAAAATATTCAATATTATTATGTTTTTAAGAACTCGTGAGCCTCCTTCCAAACACAAGAATCTGTAGAAAACATTGAATATATCAAGGCTGAACTTGGATGCTTCTCCAAAATGTTCATGCATTTTCCAAGTGAAATCATCTGGGCATAGCCGAATCCTCTAGAGTTTCATTTTAGCCATAGTATTGGTTATGAACTAACCAATTACTTCATGACATTTTTATTAAAAAAACAATGTATTGGGCCGGGCGCGGTGGCTCAAGCCTGTAATCCCAGCACTTTGGGAGGCCGAGGCGGGCGGATCACAAGGTCAAGAGATCAAGACCATCCTGGTCAACATGGTGAAACCCCGTCTCTACTAAAGCTACAAAAAATTAGCTGGGCATGGTGGCGCGTGCCTGTAATCCCAGCTACTCAGGAGGCTGAGGCAGGAGAATTGCCTGAACCCAGGAGGCGGAGGTTGCGGTGAGCCGAGATCGCGCCATTGCACTCCAGCCTGGGTAACAAGAGCGAAACTCCGTCTCAAAAAAAAAAAAAAAAAAAAAAAAAAAAAACAATGTATTTTAAACCTGGTCCAGATGCAGAACAAGAGTTGTGAATATTCATTAATTATGATTTTTTCTCAAATGACTTTTCAAAGATACCTAAAGTAGAGACATTTGTACAATGAATATCTATAGACTTATATGTAACAAATGCTGCATAAATCATACTACTATGAATATGCTGCTCATATGCCAAGCAATGAAGTTTATTAATGAAGTCTTTATCTTCAGAATATATTCCAAAAATTGATTTACATTCAAAACTCTGTGTTCTTAAGTCACTTTATTTTTACAAACATGATATACAATTAGTAGCATTGGCTTCTGTTTTTATTTTTATAAATAAATAAAGCACTTAAAAATATTTCTAAGCTTAAACAACATGATAAAATATATTCAGAGAAATCTTTCTTCCAAAAGTGTTTCTTCATCCTGTTACCTTCCTGTTCCTAGAGGTAAATATTCATAAATGCTTTTGGTTAATCCTTCCAGTTTTTGATGCTTTTTCCCAAATAAATAGAAATATATACATATATGTGTATACTTGTATCTTCCCTTTTTCTTATAAAAAACTATCATGAAACTGTTTTTATCCACTTTATGAGATCTCTGTAGAAATCATCTTTGCTGCACAGTGTTCCACTGTATGGTTGCAACCTAGTTTATTCCTACTGATAGGCATTCATATTGTTGCCAAATGTCAATAATAAAACCACCGTGAGACACAATTTGCATATTTTAGTCAGTCATTCTTTGAAATACTTTCTTTTTCTTTTT
>NW_022440919.1:0-6267 GCF_009761245.1 Sapajus apella
CTGGGTTAATTAAGGCAGCTGTATGGAGAGGCTGAAGGTCTGCCTTTTTATATATATATATGTAGTCACAGAGTCCTCTGGTGAGAACCTACAGTGGAAGAGTGTGCTTGTTATGTTCTTACCTGGTTGGATGCAGTCTTCACATTTTTATTTGTTTGTTAAGCAAAATATCCTTGTTGGCAAAGTCCCATATGAAATATAAAATGCAATATTTTTCTAAGATGGAGTTTAATGAAGGGGTGCTCTACACACGCCAATTTCTTAGTTTTGATGTATTTCTGGATTTACTTCCTCAGAGTTTCCTCTCCTAGTTCTGGGGGACTTTTCAATTTCTGTTGCTACCTGGTTGCCAAATATTACTTCTTTCTAGAATTCATTAAAACAATATAATCCAGAAAAAATATAAAGATTTTTGTGGATTTGGAAAGAAAAGTCATATCACACAAAAAGTCAATGGAAATCTTGGCCCCGTGTAATTTCCACCCTTCCTCTTGTGGCCATTCTTCATCCAAAACGTTCTGGGCTTCTGGTAAAATGTCTCTCCCCACCGAGTGCAGTCCCTAGGTCTCAGAAGGGAGTGATTCCCTGAAGCTGATGATAATTTTTAGCTATCTCTTGGTCTCCTCTCCCTGTGTCCTGTTGAATTCTAATGAATACTATTCATATCACATTACATTTTTATTTCTTATGAAATTGTTCTAAATTGCCATCTTGTCTCCCAGTCCTTGAAGAACAAATAACCCTTCATCTTGCAGATTCAACAATCTTAATTCAGTTCAGCTGCCACTGTTGATAGATGAGGAAACTAAAGCTCAGAGAAGGGAAGTGATTTACCAAAAAATACTGGGACTACTTGGAAGCAGAGCTGAAGCCATAATTCTGGTCTTCCTCCTCTTAGGTCAATGCCCCTATCTACTTGTGTCAGTTTTTCCTTCATTCCAGATTGGCAAGATTGTAATAATGAAAGGTGACAGGGTTGCTTATTCACCTTGTATTCTTGTCTATTTTAACTATAAACCTGAGTATATGTTTCCCAGAATAGTTAATCATGTAGTAGAAGAAGATAGTGTGATTTCTTGTCCTGTAAATCATGAAAAAACACCTCCTGTACCTTCTCTTAATGTTTGCCATATTGTTTTTCAGGCTACAAGGAATTGGTCTCAGTGTATTTGTGTATAAATACTGCCCGTTGGTCTCTCCTTATTAGTAGATGCTGACCAACATTACAAGGTAATAATTGGTTATACTGTATTAGGAGAATAACAGTTTATAACAGTATTACTTGCAATAAACATCATATTTTCTTTTCCTATTCAGTGAAGCAATTGTTTGGCTTTATGGCTACACAGACAGTTTTTCTTTCATAGCTAAGTTTATTTTGTCATAAGGCAATCAGGTGGCACAAAAGTATTAACAACTACAGGAAACCAACATCTAGCAAAGAAATTTGAAGATCATGTTCACCCTGAATAAACAAGTGCCTTTAAAAAAATTCTTCCGACTTTTAACGTCAAACAGAAAAGTTGAAAAAGAAGTACCATAAAGACACATGCATCATTTATTTAGTTTCACAAATTAACATTTTCTGGGATTGGCTTTGTGTGTCTCTATATCTCTTTTCCTCTTCACATACACACTCATTTTCTCTCTCTCTTTTTTTTTTTTGAGACGGAGTTTCGCTGTTGTTGCCCAGACTGGAGTGCAATGGCACGATCTCGGCTCACCGCAACCTCCACCTCCTGGGTTCAAGCAATTCTCCTGCCTCAGCCTCCCAAGTAGCTGGGACTACAGGCACGCACCATCATGCCCAGCTAATTTTTGTATTTTTAGTAGAGACGGGGTTTCACCTTGTTGACCAGGATGGTCTCGATCTCTTAACCTCGTTATCTACCCGCCTCGGCCTCCCAAAGTGCTGGGATTATAGGCATGAGCCACCGCGCCCGGCCCATTTTCTCTCTCTTACAGACACATACATATACATGCACACACTCACATTTTGGGGAGCTCTGAACTGCTTGAAAGCAAATTGCAGACATCAAGATTATACAAAAATAGTTAAGGGATTTTTTCTAATGTTAACACATTCTTTTATATTACTACAATAACAATCACAAGACATTAGTTACTGATAATTAATATTATGTAGTATACAGTCTAAATTTAAATGTCTCCACTTGCTTTCAAATATTCTTTATATTACTCAGGGATCTTATATTGGATTTCTTTTGTCATGTTTCTTATTTTCATCAGTCTAGAATATTGCTTCCCCTCCAACCTTTTTCCTCATCTTTTACAACCTTGACATTTTTGAAGAGTCCAGACTAATTGTCTCATAGAATGTTTCTCAAACTGGATTCATCTAACTGTTCTGGATTAGACAAAATGTTTAGGCAAATATTATGTTTCCCATTGCATTGCATTGGGAAGTTTATAATGTCACTTTATCTCAATATTTGTGAAGCTAAGTTTCATCTCTTAAATTTAAATTTCATACTTAACAAACATTTGATGGATAATAGAGATATATGAATGTCCTTTTCCTAACAATATGTTAGTGCATAGTGTTAGGAGTAATTTCATGCCAGAATCTCATATTACCTTGGTGGTATTTGCAAAATGGTGATTTTAAAATTCAGGCATTTTTCTAGATCAGGGGCCAGTAGATTTTTCCAGTAAGGAGCCACATGCTAAGTATTTTAGGCTTTGTGGGCCATATATGGTCTCTATTACATATTCTATTTCTTCTTTAGCTGTGTAAAAGTTATTAGCTCAAGGACTGCAGGAAAATGGTCTGCAGCAGGATTTGGGCATGAGTAGTAGTTTGTCAAAGTCCTTTTCTGTGTTATAAAGAAGACCTTTTCTTTTCCTTGTAACACCTGTGTGTGTGTGTGTTGGGGGGTGGGTGGGTGTGGGTGTGTGTGTGTCAGAGGGAGAGTATGAAATTCTTTAAAAACTTTATTTCTTCTATAGAGTTGGTCTCTTTAAGCTTTTTTTTTTTTTTGAGAGGGAGTTTCACTCTTGTTACCCAGGCTGGAGTGCAATGGCGCGATCTCGGCTCACCGCAACCTCCGCCTCCTGGGTTCAGGCAATTCTCCTGCCTCAGCCTCCTGAGTAGCTGCGATTACAGGCACGCACCACCATGCCCAGCTAATTTTTTGTATTTTTAGTAGAGACAGGGTTTCACCATGTTGACCAGGATGGTCTCGATCTCTTGACCTCGTGATCCACTCGCCTCGGCCTCCGAAAGTGCTGGGATTACAGGCTTGAGCCACCGCGCCCGGCCCAGCTTTTTGTTTTTTAAATAAATACTCTTTGGACTTAACTTTGGTAAATAACACTGTCTTAAGATAATTTCAATTTCATTTTCTTCTATGCTTTCTGATACAATAGCCACTAGCTGCATGAGACCATTCAAATTTAAACTAATTATAATAAAATTATAATTAGAAATTAAATAAATTAATAATTAGAAAAAATTTAGTTTCTCAGTCACATCAGCCACATTTAATTGTACAAGTATTCACTCAACACATGTAGCTAGTGGCTACGTATTGAACAGTGCAGATGTAGGACATTTTTATGATTTAGAATTTGAATTGGATAGAAATAAATGCAGATTTCAAATGTATTTGCACAGAGTTGTGCAAAATAGTCCCTGATAATTCGAGTTAACTTATAATTTTTTTGTCTTTTTTTGCTTTTATGCTTATTTCCCTTCTTACTAATTTGTCTATTTCCTTTTTTTAAGGTACCAAAGTATTTATTCTATCTACTATTTTTCTGTTTTTATCTCACATTTTCCTTTCCTTATGCTTTCTATTGATTTAATTTATCAGTTTTTTTTTTTTCTTTTATTTTAGGTTCAGAAGTACCTGTGGAGGTTTATTATATAAGTGTCACTGGGGATTGTTGTACAGATTATTTGTCACCTATGTGGTAGTCACTGTACCTCATAGTTTTTCAGTCCTGACCCTCCTCTTTCCTTCATCCTCAAATAAGTCCAGGTGTCTGTTGTACCCATGTGTACTCAATGTTGAGCTTCTACTTGTGAGAACATGTATATGTGGTTTTCTGTTCCTCTGTTAGTTTATGTAAGATAATGGCTTCTACCTTCATCGATGTTGCTGCAAAGGACATGGCCTCATTCTTTTGTATGGCTTCATCATACTCCATCGTGTATATGTAGCACATTTTCTTTATCAGTCTACCATCGATGGGCATTGAAGTTGGTTTCATGTGTTTGCTATTGGGAATCATGCTGCAATGAGCATATGCGTGCATGTATCTTTTTCTTTTCTCTGTTACCTTCCCTCCCTCCCTTCTGCCTCCTATTCTTGACTTCCTTCCTTCCTCTCTTTTCTCTCTCTTCCTTTGTTTTTATCTTTCTTTTTCTCTCTCTTCCTCTTTCTCTTTCTTTCTCTCTTATCTTCCTTCCTGTCTTTCTCTCTCTTTCTTTCTTTCTTCCTTTCTTTGTTTATTTTTCTCTCTTTCTTTTTCTTTCTTCCTTCCTCCCTCTCCCCCTTCCTTCCTTCCCTCCCTCCTTCCTTCTCTCTGATTCTGTCACCCCAGCTGGAGTGAAGTGGCACCATCTTGCCTCATTGCAAGCTCCATATCACAGGTTCAAATGATTCTCCTTCCTTAGCCTCTGAAGTAGCTGGGACCACGAGCACCCACCACCAGATCCAGTTAATTTTTGTATTTTTTATTAGAGGCTCGGTTTCTCCATGTTGCCCAGGTTATCAGGCTGGTCTTGAACTCCTGACCTAAGGTTATCTGCCCACTTCAGCCTCCCAAAGTGCTGGGATTACAGGCGTGAGCCACTGCACCCGGCCCTCACCACTCCCTTTTGTATCCCCCAAGTCACATCTTGCCCATGCCACTCATGCATACCCCCAGGCTTTCCCCACAGTCATTTGTGAGTCCTGCACGAAATGGCCTTCATTTCAGAGACCAGACATCAGACAGCAATCTGGACCTCTTCCTTGATGGGAGGTGAGACCTCCAGAAGAGGAAAATGCCAGCTATGGAGCCTTCAGGCTGAACACAGTGACACTCCAGACAAACAGCTGGAACCGAACTGAGTAAAATCTCCAGCCAGAAAGAAAACTTTCCAATCAACTCTTCCCTGACCCCATTTTACAGATGGAAACATTAAGGCTCAGAGGAGAGAAGACAGAGCAGGCATTGGAACCATAGTCTCCTGGCTCCAAAGCCAAGTTCTGTCCACCCAGCCAGGCTCCATCCTTCCTTCTATAAATGTTTATAACAGTATGTGCTGGGCACTCTCGTTAGGCCCTTTTACACATATCACCCAGTCTGCTTTTCCCATTTGTTTGACAAGTGTTTATTGAGTTCCTGCTGTGTGCAGAAGCTGGACTCGATACTAGGGACATCTTGGTAAAAAACTCAGGCAAAGTCTACCCACCTGGGGTTCTAACAAGACAAAGAGAGGGTTGGCACCATGGGCAAGGCTGTGAAGGCAATGAATGAAACAGTGGGGTCAGACAGGAAGGGTGGTCAGTGATGCTGTCTGCATGGAAGGAGCATCTTCTTGGCTTTGAGACCCAAATGCCAAAATACCTGTGAGGAGCACACCATGCCCATTCAGTAACAGCTGAGCCACACCCCTCCATAGATGCCAAACCAAACACCAGATCAGGCCAGCAATGAGGGACAAAGACCATGGCCTGGAAGGGTCTTGCCACGTGAGCTCACAAGGGGATTGTTGTTATGCTTTTATTATTGTTATTATGGTGGGGTTGGGGGTCCCTAGTGCACAAGAAACACTCTAGGAACCATAAGTCAGGATCGAGGCTGCAATCCCTGCTCTGCCCTTGCTGTGTGGCCTCAGACTGCTATCACCACCTCTCAGAGCCTCAGCTTCCTTCCCCTTCTGTAAAATGGAGAGTCTAATAATACCCACCTGGCAAGGGGGTCCAGGGAAGTCAGTGAGTTCCTTCATGTAAATAGCTGATGTCTGCACATGGCCCCAGGTCAGAGATTTGTAATGGGAATTGAAATTACTGATAAGTGGCGAGGCATGTTGGCTTACACCCATAATCCCAGCACTTTGGGAGGCAGAGGCAAGTGAACCACCTGAGGTCTGGAGTTTAAGACCAGCCTGGCCAACGTGGTGAAACCCCATCACTACTAAAAATGAAAAATTAGTCGGACATGGTGGTGCGTCCCAGCTACTAGGGAGGCTGAGGCAGGAGAATCGCTGGAACCTGGGAGATGGAGGTTACAGTGAGCTGAGATCATGCCACT
>NW_022440920.1:0-935 GCF_009761245.1 Sapajus apella
AGGTGTTCTGGTTTCGGGTGTTTTCATCCTTTTTGCGCTGGTTTCTTCCCATCTTTAAGGATTTATCCACCTGTCGACTTTGTAGTTGCTGGCTTTCAGATTGGGTCTCAAATCTTTCAGATTGACGTTCTGTTTGTTGATGATGAGGTTATTTCTGTTTCTTCGTTTTCCTTCTGACAGTCTGGCCCCCCTGATGTAGGTCTGCTGAGGTTCACTCCAGGCCCTGCTTGCCTGGGGTTCACCTGCAGCAGCTGCTGAACAGCAAGGGTTGTTACCAGTTTTCTTCTTCTGCTATCTTTGTCCCAGAAGGATACCCGCCTAGTGTCAATCTGATCTCTCTTTTATGAGGTGTCTTTTTGGATATATAGGGGTCAGGGAGCTACTTGAGGAGATGGTCTCTTCTTTATAGGAGCTCAAATGGTGAGCTGCGAGCTCTGTTGTTGTTCATTCAGAGCTGCAGGGCAGGTACTTTTAGGTCTGCTGCAGCAGAACTCATAAACTGCTTTTTGTTCCCAGGTGCTCTGTCCCGGGGATTTAGGGCTTTATTTATGAGTTTCCGTTATGCTGCCGCCTTCCTTTTTTTTTTTTTTTCCTTCAGACCTGCCCAGCCCAACAAGGAGGCAGCCTAGTCTCTGTCGCCCTATAGCAGCTTTGCTGAGCTGTTGTGGGCTCCGCCCCGCTGCCGAGTGAACTTCCCTGCAGACCTGTTTATATGGGTGTAGTTAGAACTGCTTTGGCGATGGTGGCCCGCCTCTGTTGGGGCGGAGTCTCTGCTGTGGCGGGTTGCCTTGGCAACGGCGGGCTGCCTCAGCAATGGCGGGTGGCCTTGGCAACGGCGGGCTGCCTCTGGTAATGGCGGACGCCCCTCCCCCACAGAGCTGGACCATCCCGGGTTCAGCTGCGCTTGCTGTGAAACTCTCAATCCAGAGTTTCTG
>NW_022440920.1:1035-6119 GCF_009761245.1 Sapajus apella
TTTTTTTTGCCCTGGAATCTACTGTCCTGGTTCTCTGCTCAGTCCCCTTTTTGAACCAGCGTATGGGCGACTTCCTGTGGCTCCAATCGCCAGCCTAAATGGCCCCCGGACCAGTGTATTTTGTACGGAGAACTGCGGCTCCGGGGCGCCGACAAAGCAGCCGCGCGGGGCAAAGCAGCCGCGCTGGCTGAAACAGCCGCGCTGGCGACCGTGGAGCACCTCTGCCCGGGAATTTCCTAGTCTGTGGGCAATAAAAACGCGGCGTCCACTCACTCTCTGCGCTTTCACTGGGAGCTGCAATCCTGAGCTCTTCCTAAACGGCCATCTTGGATCGTCCCCTTCTCCTGTGTTTTAAACGCAGTCTTACTGCTGGTTCTTATATGCCTGTATATGGCTGGAAATATCTCTATCTAGATTCTTCAAAGAAAGGGTTTCTGAACTGCTACATTCACTTATCTATTTAACTCTGTACGTTGAATATAAGCCTTGAGAATCATTCTGCTAGATAGCTCCCTTTTTGTTTTAGAGCCAGATATTTCTCTTTACAACCTATAATCCCATTCACTCAGGAATGTCCAAACACAGCTTTCAGAAGAAACGTGTTTCCAACTCGCTGAATCTAAACATAGATTCAATTTCCTATGGTGAACGACCACCCAGCAGAGCAGTTTGAAAGAGACTTTTCTCCTGTGGTTTAGACACAACCTTACCGCTAATTTTTATGTGCCTGTATATGGCTGGAAATATTTCTTTCTAGATTCTCCAAAGAAAGGGTTTATGAACTGCCACATTCACACATCTGTTTATCCCTGTAATTTGAATATACGCCTTTACAATCATACTGCTAGATAGCTCCGTTATTGTTTTAGAGCCAGATATTTCTCATTACACCCTATATTCCCATTCACTCAGGAATATCCAAACGCAGCTTTTAGAAGAAACGTGTCTCTAACTCGCTGAATCTAAACAAGGATTCAGCTTCGTGACGTGAACGAACACAAAGCAAAGCAGTTTGAAATATACGTTTCTCCTGTGTTTTAAACACAGTCTTGCTGCTAATTCTTATATGCCTGTTTATGGCTGGGAATATATGTTTCTACATTCACCAAATAAAGGATTTCTCAACCGCTGCACAAACACATCAGTTTAACTCTGTAAGTTGATTGGACAGCTTGACAACAATTCTGCTAGATAGCTCCGTTTTTATTTTAGAGCACTATATTTCTCATTGCAGCCTATACTCCCATTCACTCTGGAATATGCAAACGCAGCTTTTAAGAGAAACGTGTTCCTAACTCGCTGAATCTAAACATAGATGCAACTTCCTAAGTTGAACGAACACAAAGCAGAGCAGTTTGAAATATACGTTTCTCCTGTGTTTTAAACGCACTCTTACTGCTAATACTTATATGCCTATATATGGCTGGAAATATCTATTTCTAGGTTCTCCGAAGAAAGGATTTCTCAACTGCTACACACACACTTCAGTTTTACTCTGAATGTTGATTGGACAGCTTGACAACCATTCTGCTCGATAGCTCCGTTTTTGTTTTAGAGCAAGATATTTCATATTACTGCCTTTACTCCCATTCACTCTGGAATATCAAAATGCAGCTTTTAGAAGAAACGTGTTTCTAACTCGCTGAATCTAAACATGGATGCAAATTCCTTAGGTGAATGAACGCAAACCAGATTAGGTTGAAATACACGTTCCTGCTGTCTTTTTAACGCTGTCTTACTGCTAATTCTTATATACCTGTATATGCCTTTAATATCTGTTTCTGTATTCTCCAAATAAAGGATTTCTGAACTGCTGCACACACACTTCAGTTTAACTCTGTAAGTTGATTGTACAGCTTGATAGTTATTCTGCTAGGTTGCTCCATTTTTGTTTTAGAGCTAGATATTTCTCACTGCAGCCAAAACTCCCATTCACTCTGGAATAATCAAACACAGCTTTTAGAAGAAACGTGTTTCTAACTCGCTGAATCTAAACATAGATGCAACTTCCTAAGATGAATGAACACAAAGCAGAGCAGTTTGAAGTATACGTTTCTCCTGTGTTTTAAATGCAGTCGTACTGCTAATTGTTATATGCCAGAATAGGGCTGGAAATATCTGTTTCTAGATTCTCCAAAGAAAGGATTTCTGAACTATTACACACACACGTCTGTTTAACTATGTAAGTTGATTTTACAGGTTGACAAACATTCTGCTAGATAGCTCCGTTTTTGTTTCAGAGCAAGATATTTCTCATTACAGCCTATGCTTCCATTCACTCTGTAATATCGAAAAGCAGGTTTTAGAAGTAACGTGTTTCTAACTCGCTGAATTTAAACACAGATGCAACTTCCTAAGGTGAACGAACACAAGGCAGAGCAGTTTGAAATATACGTTTCTCTTCTGTTTTAAATGCAGTCTTACTGCTAATTCTTACATGCCTGTATAGGGCTGGAAATATATGTTTCTAGATCCTCCAAAGAAAGTAATTCTGAACTGCTGCACACACACATCAGTTATACTCTGTAAGCTGATTGTACAACTTGACAACCATTCTGCTAGATAGCTCCGGTTTTGTTTTAGAGGAAGATACAGACTTGTGTAATTCACGAGATAAACAGGACCAAACACAAAAACCACATGATTATCTCAATTGATTCAGAGAAGACCTTTGACAAAATTCAAGAGCCCTTTATGCTGAAAATCCTCAATAACTTGGTATTGATGGAACATATATCAAAATATTTAAAGCTATTTATGACAAACCAACAGCCAATATCATACTTTAATGGGCAAAAACTGGAAGCATTCCAATTGATATCTGGCACCAGACAAGGATGCCCTCTCTCCCCACTGCTATTCAATATAGTATTAGAAGTTCTAGCTAGAGCAATCAGGCAAGAAAAAGAAATACAGGGCATTCAAATAGGAAAGGAGGAATTCAAATTGTCTCTATTTGCAGACGACATGATTGTATATCTAGAAGACCCCATCATCTCAGCCCCAAATCTCCTGAAACTGATAAGGAAGTTCAGTAAAGTCTCAGGATACAAGATAAATGTGCAAAAATCACATGCATTCTTATACACCAATAACAGACTTAAAGAGAGCCAAATCAGGAACAAACTTCCATTCACAATTACCACAAAGAGAATAAAATACCTAGGAATACAACTAACAAGGAAAGTAAAGGACCTCTTCAATGAGAACTACAAGCCACTGCTTAATGAAATAAGAGAGGGCACAAACAGATGGAGAAACATTCCATGTTCATGGTTAGGAAGAATCAATGTCGTGAAAATGGCCATAATGCCCAAAGTAATTTACAGATTCAATGCTATTCCCATCAAGCTACCAATGACCTTCTTCGCAGAACTGGAAAAAACCACCTTAAACTTCATATGGAACCAAAAGAGAGCCCGCATAGCCAAGTCAGTTCTAAGCAAAAAGAACAAAGCGGGAGGCATCACACTCCCGGATTTCAAACTATACTACAGGGCTACAGTAATCAAAACAGCATGGTATGGGTACCAAAACAGAGATATAGACCAATGGAACAGAACAGAGGTCTCGGAGGCAACACAACATATCTACAACCATCCGACCTTTGACAAACCAGACAAAAACAAGTAATGGGGAAAGGATTCCCTGTTCAATAAATGGTGTTGGGAAAGCTGGCTAGCCATGTGCAGAAAGCAGACACAGGCCCCTTCCTGACACCTTAAACTAAAATTAACTCCAGATGGATTAAAGACTTAAACATAAGACCTAACACCATAAAAACCCTGGAAGAAAATCTAGGCAAAACCATTCAGGACATAGGTGTAGGCAAGGACTTCATGACCAAAACACAAAAAGCATTGACAACAAAAGCCAAAATAGACAAATGGGACCTAATCAAACTCCACAGCTTCTGTATGGTAAAAGAAACAGTCATTAGAGTGAATCGGCAACCAACGGAATGGGAAAAAATTTTGCAGTTTACCCATCTGACAAAGGGCTGATATCCAGAATTTATAAAGAACTAAAACAGATTTACAAGAAAAAAACTAACAAGCCCATTCAAAAGTGGGTAAAGGATATGAACAGACACTTTACAAAAGAAGACATACGTGAGGCCAACAAACATATGAAAAAATGCTCATCATCACTGGTCATCAGAGAAATGCAAAGCAAAACAACATTGAGATACCATCTCATGCCAGTTAAAATGGCGATCATTAAAATACCTGGAGACAACAGATGCTGGAGAGGATGTGGAGAAATAGGAACACTTTTGCAGTGTTGGTGGGAGTGTAAATTAGTTCAACCATTGTGGCAGACACTTTGGCGATTCCTCAAGGACCTAGAAATAGAAATTCCATTTGACCCAGCAATCCCATTACTGGGTATATATCCAAAGGATTACAAATCGTTCTACTATAAGGACACGTGCACACGAATGTTCATTACAGCACTGTTTACAATAGCAAAGACCTGGAACCGACCCAAATTCCCATCGAAAATAGACTGGATAGGGAAAATGTGGCACATAAACACTATGGAATATTATGCAGCCATCTAAAACGATGAGTTTGGGTCCTTGGTAGGGACATGGATGAACCTGGAAACCATCATTCTCATCAAACTGACAGAAGAGCAGAAGATAAATCAGCGCATGTTCTCACTCTTAGTCGGGTGTTGAACAATGAGAACACATGGACACAGGGAGGGGAACACTACACACTGGGGTCAGTTGGGGGAAAATAGGGGAGGGACAGCGGGGGGCGGGGAGTGCGAGAGAGATAGCAAGGAGAGAAATGCCAGGTGTAGGAGATGGGGAGGAAGGCAGCAAATCACACTGCCATGTGTGTAAATATGCAACAATTTTGCATGTTCTTCACATGTACCCCACAACCTAAAATGCAACAAAATAAATAAATGGGGAAAAAATATATTTCTCATTACACCCTATCCTCCCATTCACTCTGGAATATCCAAACGCAGCTTTTAGAGGAAACGTGTTTCTAACTAGCTGAATCTAAACATACATGCGACTTCTAAAGGTGAACGAACACAAAGCAGAGCAGTTTGAAATAGACGTT
>NW_022440921.1:0-6266 GCF_009761245.1 Sapajus apella
ATTACACCCTACACTCACATTCACTCAGGAATATCCAGACGCAGCTTTTAGTAGAAACCTGTTTCTAACTCGCTGAATCTAAACATAGGTGCAAATTCCTAATGTGAACCAAACACAGCAGAGCGGTTTGAAAAAGACGTTTCTCCTTTGGTTTAGTCGCGATCTTACCGCTAAAACTTATGAGCCTGTATATGGCTGGAATTATCTCTTTCCATATTCTCCAAAGAAAGCGTTATTCAACTGCTACATTCACACAATTGTTTAACTCTGTAAGTTTAATATACACCATGACAATCATTCTGCTACATAGCTCCGTTTTTCTTTTAGAGCCAGATGTTTCTCATTACACTGTATACTCCCATACACTCAAGAATATCGACACGCAGCTTTTCGAAGAAACGTGTTTCAACCTCGCTGAATCGAAACACAGATGTAACTTCCTAAGGTCAACGAACACACAGCAGAGCAGTTTGAAACAGACGTTCCTCCTGTGGTTTAGACGCGATCTTACTGCTAATTCTTATGAGCCTGATTATGGCTGGAAATATCTCTTTCCAGATTCTCCAAAGAAAGGGTTTCTGAACTGCTACATTCACACATCTGTATAACTCTGCATGTTGAAAATACACCTTGACAATCATTCAGCTACATAGCTCCGTTTTTGTTTTAGAGCCAGATATTTCTCATTACACCATATACTCCCATTCACTCAGGAATATCCATACGCAGATTTTCGAAGAAACGTGTTTCTAACTCGCTGAATCTAAACATAGATGCAACTTCCTAAGGTGAACCAAACACAGCAGAGCAGTTTGAAACAGAAGTTTCTCTTATGACTTAGATGTGATTTTGTAGCTAATTCTTAAGAGTCTTTATATGGCTGGAAATATGTCTTTCCAGATTCTCCAAAGAAAGGGTTAGTGAACTGCTACATACACACTATTGTTTAACTCTGTAAGTTTAATATACCCCTTGACAATCTTTCTGCTACATAGCTCCGCTTTTGTTTTAGAGCCTGATATTGCTCATTACACCCATTATTCCAATTCACTATGGAATATCCAAACGCAGCTTTTAGAAGAAACGTGTTTCTCCCTCGCTGAAGCTAAACATAGATGCAACTTCCGATGGTGCACGAACACATATGAGAGCAGTTTGAAAGGGACGATACGCCTGTGGTTTAGACGCGATCTTACCGCTAATTCTTAGGAGTCTGTATATGACTGGAAATGTCTTTTTGCAGATTCTTCAAAGAAAGCTTTTCTGAACTGCTACATTCACATATCTGTTTAACTCTCTATGTTGAATATACACCTTGAAAGTCATTCTGCTACATAGCTCCGTTTTTGTTTTAGAGCCCGATATTTCTCATTACACCCTGTACTCCCATTCACTCAGGAATATCCAAACGCTGCTTTTTGGAGAAACGTGTTTCTAACTCGCTGAATCTAAACATAGTTGCAACTTCCGAAGGTGAACGAACGCACAGGAGAGCAGTTTGAAAGAGACGTTTCTCCTGTGGTTTAGACGCGATCTTAAAGCTAATTCTTATGAGCCTGTATATGGCTGGAAGTATCTCTTTCCAGAGTCTCCAAGGAAAGGGTTTCTGAACTGCTACATTCACACATCAGTCTTATTCTGTAAGTTGAATACAAACCTTGACAATCATTCTTCTACATAGCTCCGTTTTTGTTTTAGAGCAAGATATTTCTCATTACACCCTATACTGCCAATAACCCAGGAATATCCAAACGCAGCTTTTAGAAGAAACCTGTTTCTAAGTCTCTGAATCTAAACATAGATGCAACTTCCTAATGTGAACCGAACACAGCAGAGCAGTTTGAAAGATACGTTTCTCCTGTGCTTTAGAAGCGATCTTACCGCAAAATCATATGACCCTGGGTATGGCTGGAATTATCTCTTTCCAGGTTCTACAAAGAAAGGCATAGTGAACTGCTACATTCACAAATTGTTTAACTCTGTAAGTTTAATATACTCCTTGACAATCATTCTGATACATAGCGCCGCTTTTGTTTTAGAGCCAGATATTTCTCATTACACCCATTTTTCCCATTCACTCAGGAACATCCAAACGCAGCTTTTAAAAGAAACGTGTCTCTAACTCGCTGAATCTAAACATAGATGCAAATTCCGAAGGTGAACGAACACACAGCAGAGCAGTTTGAAAGAGACGATTTTCCTGTGGTTTAGACGCGACCTTACCACTAAATCTTATGAGCCTGTATATGGCTAGAATTATATCTTTCCAGATTCTCCAAGGAAAGTGTTTCTGAAGTGCTACATTCACACATCTGTTTACCTCTGTACGTTCAACATACACCTTGACAATCATTCTGCAACATAGCCCGGTTTTTGTTTTAGAGCCAGATATTTCTCATTAAACCGTATACTCCCATTCACTCAGAAATATCCAAACGCAGCTTTTTGGAGAACGTGTTTCTAACTCGCAGAATCTAATCATAGATGCAACTTCCAAAGGTGAACGAACACACAGCAGAGCAGTTGAAAGAGACGTTTCTAATGTGATTTACGCGCGATCTTATAGCTAATTCTTAAGAGTCTGTATATTGCTGGTAATATCTCTTTCCAGATTCTCCAAAGAAAGGGTTATGCAACTGCTACATTCACACAATTGTTTAACTCTGTATGTTTAATATACATCTTGACAATCATTTTGCTACATAGCACCGTTTTTGTTTTAGAGTCAGATATTTCTCATTACACCCTTTACTCAAAATACCCCAAGAATATCCAAACGCAGATTTTTGGAGAAACGTGCTTCTAACTCGCTGAATCTAAACATAGATGCAACTTCCTAAGGTGAAGGAACTCATAGCAGAGCAGTTTGGAAGAGTCGTTTCTCCTGTGGTTTAGACGCGATCTTACCGCTAAATCTTATGAACCTGTATATGGCTGGAATTATCTCTTTCCAGATTCTCCAAAGAAAGTGTTTCTGAACTGCTACGTTCAAACATCTGTTTAACGCTGTAAGTTGAACATACACCTTGATAATCATTGTATCACATAGCTCCGTTTTTGTTTTACAGCCAGATATTTCTCATTAAACCCTATACTCCCAAGAACTCAGGAATATCCAAACGCAGCTTTTTGGAGAAACGTGTTTCTAACTCGCAGAATCCAAACATAGATGCAACTTCCTAAGATGAACGAACACAGAGTGGAGCAGTTTGAAAGAGACGTTTCTCATATGATTTAGATGCGATCTTAAAGCTAATTCTTAAGAGTCTGTATAGGGCTGGAAATATCTCTTTCCAGAATCTCCAGAGAAATAGTTAGTGAACTGCCACATTCACACAATTGTTTAACTCTGTAAGTTTAATATACACCTTGACAATCATTCTTCTACATAGCTCCGTTTTTGCTTTAGAGCCAGATATTTCTCATTACACTGTGTCCTCGCATTCACTCAAGAATATCGACACGCAGCTTTTAGACGAAACGTGTTTCTAACTCGCTGAATTGAAACATAGATGCAACTTCCTAAGGTCAACGAACACACAGCAGAGCAGTTTGAAAGAGACGTTTCTCCTGTGGTTTAGACGCGATGTTACCATTAATCTTATGAGCCTGTATATAGCTGGAATGATCTCTTTCCTGATTCTGCAAAGAAAGTGTTTCTGAACTGCTGTATTCACACATCTATTTAACTCTGTAAGTTGAACATAAACCTTGACAATCATTCTGCTACATAGCTCCGTTTTTGTTTTACAGCCCGATATTTCTCATTGCACCCTATATTCCCATTCACTCAGGAATATCCAAACGCCGTTTTTTGGAGAAACGTGTTTCCAACTCGCTGAATCTAAACATAGATGCAACTTCTGAATGTGAACGAAAACACAGCAGAGCAGTTTGAAAGAGACGTTTCTCCTGTGGTTTAGACGCGATCTTAAAGCTAACTTTTATGAGCCTGCATATGGCTGGAAATATGTCTTTCCAGATTCTCCAAGGAAAGAGTTTCTCAACTGCTACCTTCACACATCTGTTTAACTCTGTAAGTTGAACTTGCGCCTTGACAATCATTCTGCTACCAGCTCCGTTTTTTTTAAGACCCAGATATTTCCCATTAATCCCTATACTCCCATTCACTCAGGAATATCCAAACACCGCTATTTGGAGAAACGTGTTTCTAACTCGCTGAATCTAAACATACATGCAACTTCCGAAGGTGAATGAACACACAGCGGAGTAGTTTGAAAGAGACGTTTCTCCTGTGATTTAGATGCGATCTTATAGCTAATTCTTAGCAGCCTGTATATGGCTGGAAATATCTCTTTCCAGATTCTCCAAGGAAAGCGTTAGTGAACTGCTACATTCACACAATTGTTTAACTCTGTAAGTTTAATATACACCTTGACAATCATTCTGCTACATAGCTCCATTGTTGTTTTAGAGCCCGATATTCCTCATTAACCCTATATTCCCATTCACTCAGGAATATCCAAACGCCGCTATTTGGAGAAACGTGTTTCTAAATCGCTGACTCTAAACATAGATGCAACTTCCGAAGGTGAACAAACACACAGCAGAGCAGTTTGAAAGAGACATTTCTAATATGATTATACGCGATCAAATAACTAATACTTACGAGTCTGTATATTGCTGCAAATATCTATTTCCAGATTCTCCAAAGAAAGGGTTATTCCACTGCTACATTCACACAATTGTTTACCTCTATAAGTTTAATATACACCTTGACAATCGTTCTGCTACATAGCTCCGTTATTGTTTTAGAGCCCAATATATCTCACTACACCCTATAGGCCCATTCACTCAGGAATATCGACACACAGCTTTTAGAAGAAACGTATTTCTAACTCGCTGAATCTAAACATAGATGCAACTTCCTAAGGTGAACAAACACAGAGCAGAGCAGTTTGATAGAGACGTTTCTCCTCTGTTTTAGACGCGATCTTACCGCTAATTCTTATGAGCCTGCTTATGGCTGGAAATATCTCTTTCCAGATTCTCCAAAGAAAGGGTTTCTGAACTGCTACATTCACACATCTGTTTAACTCTGTATGTTGAACATACATCTTGACAATCATTCTGCTACATAGCTCCGTTTTTGTTTTAGACCCGATATTTCTCATTACACCCTACACTCACATTCACTCAGGAATATCCAGACGCAGCTTTTAGTAGAAACCTGTTTCTAACTCGCTGAATCTAAACATAGGTGCAAATTCCTAATGTGAACCAAACACAGCAGAGCGGTTTGAAAAAGACGTTTCTCCTTTGGTTTAGTCGCGATCTTACCGCTAAAACTTATGAGCCTGTATATGGCTGGAATTATCTCTTTCCATATTCTCCAAAGAAAGCGTTATTCAACTGCTACATTCACACAATTGTTTAACTCTGTAAGTTTAATATACACCATGACAATCATTCTGCTACATAGCTCCGTTTTTCTTTTAGAGCCAGATGTTTCTCATTACACTGTATACTCCCATACACTCAAGAATATCGACACGCAGCTTTTCGAAGAAACGTGTTTCAACCTCGCTGAATCGAAACACAGATGTAACTTCCTAAGGTCAACGAACACACAGCAGAGCAGTTTGAAACAGACGTTCCTCCTGTGGTTTAGACGCGATCTTACTGCTAATTCTTATGAGCCTGATTATGGCTGGAAATATCTCTTTCCAGATTCTCCAAAGAAAGGGTTTCTGAACTGCTACATTCACACATCTGTATAACTCTGCATGTTGAAAATACACCTTGACAATCATTCAGCTACATAGCTCCGTTTTTGTTTTAGAGCCAGATATTTCTCATTACACCATATACTCCCATTCACTCAGGAATATCCATACGCAGATTTTCGAAGAAACGTGTTTCTAACTCGCTGAATCTAAACATAGATGCAACTTCCTAAGGTGAACCAAACACAGCAGAGCAGTTTGAAACAGAAGTTTCTCTTATGACTTAGATGTGATTTTGTAGCTAATTCTTAAGAGTCTTTATATGGCTGGAAATATGTCTTTCCAGATTCTCCAAAGAAAGGGTTAGTGAACTGCTACATACACACTATTGTTTAACTCTGTAAGTTTAATATACCCCTTGACAATCTTTCTGCTACATAGCTCCGCTTTTGTTTTAGAGCCTGATATTGCTCATTACACCCATTATTCCAATTCACTATGGAATATCCAAACGCAGCTTTTAGAAGAAACGTGTTTCTCCCTCGCTGAAGCTAAACATAGATGCAACTTCCGATGGTG
>NW_022440922.1:0-6261 GCF_009761245.1 Sapajus apella
GACAAGCACTTACTAAGCTTTGGTGACATAAAGTTAAAAGCAAAAACATTTTTTCCCTCAAATTATTCATAGTCTTGTGGAAAAAGAGAAAAATATATAGATTGACGATTACAGTATATCATATTAAAAGTAAATTCAGGGCCGGGCACAGTGGCTCACATCTGTAATCCCAGCACTGTGAGCTGCCAAAGTGAGAGGATTGCTTGAGCCCAGAAGTTCGAGGCTGTGGTGAGCTAGGTTATTGCCATTGCACTCCAACCTGGCAACAGAGCAAGACCCTGTCTCAGAAAAATTGATTAATTGATTAAAGTAATGTAAATTCAGGGAATTTGAGAAACTTATAAGAGGGGATCATTTCTAGACTGAAGAATGAAAGAACATGGAAAATCCCTTGGTGCAGAGGTTTAACTTACTGCAGTGTCTATCAGTTCCAAATCTTTTTCAAGACTCACCAGGGACACTATCTAGAAGGAATCATGCGGTCCAAGTACCACAGTTTTCTCATTTTATGATCTGTTTTTGAAGAAGGTTTTACCCATGGAGAAGATACACTGTCATGTAAAGAAGGTAGACCTTCTTTAATCAGAGTCAGGTCCAAGTCACAGCCTAGCCACTAAATGGTATTGTGACTTTGGACAAATAGCTATACTTCCTTGGACCTGTCTTTTTATTTTTTAAATGTCAATTATAATAAGGTAATTTGTAGAATTAAGCGAGACAACATTTATTTGATACGGTTCCTAACATTTAACAAATATTTTAAGTCCATGAACATTTATTATCATTCATTACCTTTTTCTACCATTAACTTACCAAAAATTATTAATAATAAAAATCAAAAATTAAAAAAAGGTAGAATAATTTAGTTTTAGGAAGCAATGTTTTAAAGTATACGTAACAACTGGGAAAATAAGAGAAGTTCTAATGTAGGCTTTACACAAAAATTTATATGCCACAAGCATTATTTGGCTCTCAAATCACATTTTCACAAATAAACAATGTTATTAATCAACAGAACCATTAGCAAACATTTTGAATGTATATTTTGGGTTTGTGTCTCATGTCTCAGATTAGATCACAAAATCATATTTAACCCACAATATAAGTGAAACGCTAGGAATTCCTTTCATTTGCTCCTTTATGTTACATTTGTAACTTGAATCATTTGATACAGTTGAGTTAATGGCCAATTTTATCACTTATATCCATTTCTTCAAGAGTACCAACATTGTGGGACTTGCACAAATGTAAAATAAGACAACAAAATATAAGCAGTCATGTCTACATTGTGCAATTTTGCCACAAGTATTATTTGTCTTTACAAATAATGACATGGTGGTTTGTATAGCAGGTTATCAATAATTTATGAAATGCTCGAGAGTGTTCAGCAAAGCCTGAAACATTTTTAAGCCTCTCCCTGGAGGATCTTCATAGGATGCCAGCATATGTATGGTGTAGTGATGACATCTTAATATCCTGTAAAAGTAACATCTGAGGAACAAATTTTAAAGAGTTTATTTGAGTAAGCAGCCATTCGTGAACCGGGAAACAGCAGACCAAACTAAACTTAGTGTTCCAATGATAGAGTGTCGGAGGCATGTATTTATGGGTGAATATAGAAGCAAGATGAATAAATTATTTGATTGGTTGCAGTTTAAAATTGTCCCTTTTGGTTTACTTAGTTGGAAAATTTCTAGTTACAGAGTTATGTATTAACTGGCCTCTTATGATGAGCTCAGGTTATGTTTACTTTGTGTCTAACCTAAGCATGTACCAGAAGTGACCTGAGTTGTTTCATTTATGTTTGCAATTTAAGGAGGGTTAAGGCTATTTTTTAGGCCTAATTGGTTTTGTTTGTTCAGGAATTTCTCAGGCCCAGACTCCTTTTTAATTTTGAGGTAACTGTATATAGGGGTATATGTTGTGTAGTATTCTATATGATGTATACATTAGTGGAATATAAGTGACTATCATAGTTTAGATTTTCTTTGTTATTCATTTCTTAATAAAAAGATATGCATCTTCCTTAAAGATTGTGAATAAATTTAATTAAAAATTCTGAGGTTATAAGCCATTATTTATTGAACTATTGGCATTTTCATCCCTGTATATTTGTATTTTTCTAATACTATGCAGCCAGAAAAATGACCTGGAAACAAATTGAAGGCTAAAGTTGATGTAACACTGCAGGTGTTATTCATTGTTTCTGTTTTCATGTTTTTGTGTTCAGTTTCATATATCTAGTGTTCTCACTGATTGAATTTGTAATAAGTCACATTTTTAACTTGAACTTATAAAAATACATTTCTATTAAATTAATTTTATGTGTATTTTTAAATGATGGAATTACCGATATGATTTTATTAAAATTTTTTTCTATGGAAATCTGAAAACCTAAACCACAGTGACAGAACAAAAACAAGTTGTTTGCTGTTGTTGTTGTCATCATCAACAGCCACAAGAACAAATATTAAATGGACAATAAATAAGAACTGGATACCTCTGCAATCCTTGAGGGAAGCAACAATGTCAAAGAGAGAATGTTTCTGCTTATTAAAAGAAAAAATTTCAAAGGAAAAGCAATATACCAATTCTAATCTTTGTGACATATTTCTTGAGACAATTTGTAAGTATCCAAATTGTATCTGTCACAAATCACTTCGAAATTCTAAGAAGTCAAACAGAATTATTGAATTATCAGTTAATATTTATTGCCGGTCTTACATGAGTTTTAGGCCAGTTTTACAATATAATTTTATGTGTTCAGTTAAATATATGTATAGAGAGACAGACTTATAGATACAATGAGGCCTTTTGTATAATCAATATGTATCTATATTTATATAGCTATAATTATATAATACATTATGCTCATGTTATATGACTAGAGGCATAATTTTACCATGAAAACGAATGTGTAGTAGGTTTTTAACTATATTTATTATTATTTTTTTGTTATGACTGATTTATTAGATGGCATCTCCTCCTCCCTACTATAACATAGTTTTTATGGAAACATATGATCCCCTTCAGGGCAACCTGCTTTATATTATGATTTTAGAGAAAACTGTAATGAATGTATGGGACCCTGTTAAAGAGTATTTGTAATTAAAGTAGGAAAACTTTTTTAAAAAGTAGAATTTTGAGAGATATTAGAGATTAAATAAGAAATAGGTTTTGAAAGTATAAAGGCTGATCTTTGAGACATACTAAAAAGTGAGACAAAACTAACCAACCTGCTTCATTGGAATCATTATTGGAATAACAGAGACCATTTTGTGTAAAAGTCCTGCTCATAGCCATCCCTATTTCTTACAGTGTACTAAACATCAGGTTAGATCATTACAAATGTCAAAAAATATTCTCATCAGATAATAGAATAAGCCTAGAGACCTGTTATAGGTATGCAAAACTACAGCCCATCTCACAAGCCTGCCTGTAACATGCAGCTACATCTTACTGGCAAAATCTGCTTTGAACAGGCTTTGTTGCCTTTTCTCAGGTTCTGCCAACATCAGGGTGTTTGCCCAGGCACCAACTTCTGGCCTGCCCCACTCTGTGTGTGTGTGTGTGTGTGTGTGTGTGTGTGTGTGTGTGTGTGTGTGGTGTTTTGTTTGTTTTTAGACAGAATCTTGCTCTGTTGCGCAGGCTGGAGTGCTGGTGGCAAGATCTCAGCTCACTGCAGCCTCAGCCTTCCAGGTTCAAGTGATTCTCCCACCTCAGTCTCCTGAGTAGCTGGGATTACAGGTGCATGCCATGGTACCTGGCTAATTTTTTTCTTTTTTTTTTTTTTTTTTTGTATTTTTGGTAGAGACAGGATTTCACCATGTTGGCCAGGCTGGTCTCAAACTTCTGACCTCAGGTGATCCACCAGCCTTGGTCTCCCATAGTGTGGGGATTACAGGTGTAAGCCACTACACCTGGCCCATTTGTCCACATTTCCTGTGCTGTGTATTTCTGACCTCTGTAGCTGATGCTCTGGGGGTTTTGCCACAAGGGGGCCTCTGCTGAGGTAGGGAAATGGTGCTGAAGATGATGCTTCTATCTTGAGGCAAGTCTCAACAGTTTCACTTCAAAAAAGTTTCGTGTTTACTCTTTGTGGAAGCAATAATGAACCTAGCTTTTTGCCTGTCAAGTAGCTTTATCAATAATGATATCATATTTCTCCTCCCAGCCATAGAAATTTCATTGATGGCTCAGTACATTTTGCTGGACAGTCTCCCCACTCTCATTCTTTTTGGTGATATGGAAAATGCCCCAGAAATAAAGCTATAGTCCAAAGGTCCTATTTTGTGCATCCAGCACTAGAACATGTTTTATAGGGTATACATTGCACTTCTTTAGTGAGGAAGCTTAAACTGTGAACTTTTGTTAGGCTCCATTTAAAAAAATGAGTTGGGTGCATTTCTAGGGAGGGCAAATGGATGTATGAAGAGTTTAAATTTTTTCCTGAGTGACTACAGGAGCTTTTTTCTAAGTAAAACATCTTAGACATATTAGTTAGAAAGCTAATTTAACTCTTTTTCCTCAGTAGCTCTGTGAGAGGCCAGAGGGAAGGGAGAAGAGGAAGAGAAAAGGAGGAGGTACAGTATTACAAAGGGGTTGAAAATTTGTCAGTGATGTTTCTATTATTTTCATTGGGTGTATTCTTCCAAAATTTAAATATTATTCCTCTTATGCAAAATTGAAAAAAAAAAGTCAAAAGGGCATTCATAGACATTTGTATTAAAGCCTTCTATGAAGGGTTTTTCACAGGTACCTACAAGAACTGAAGAGCAGAGCACAGGTCTCATCTGAAAGTAGCAGTTGCTACCTAGTTCCAGGTAATCATTGGCAGTTATACCTGTGAACTACGTGTTCCCAGATTTGCTGATTTTTCAAAGGGAGGGAGAATTTCTTTTTCTGTAAAATTGACTGATTTTAAAGAGAAGACCAACTTTCTTTTTAACATTATATAGGGAAAACAAAACATGTCTGTGGTTCACCAATTTATCTCCTCTGAGTTAACACGAGAAATGCCAAATATTGCTCCATATACGGATGCTTTGGGCTGCAAATCCGATGACTAGCAAGGATATCAGTAGTTTACTTAGTGGTCTCTAGATTAATTTCCTGGTTCTATGAGATCTTCTAGAATCTGGGCCTTTTCTCTTTCCATTTTCTGCTTTCTTATTCGCAGCATTTGGGTTTTCGTATTAGGCTTGTTGCCTCATGGCTGAAACAGTTTCAATTCACTCATCTTCTACAACCACATCAGAATGGGTGAGAGTAGGGTTTCCTGCCATGTCTCTTGCCTTTTATGTAGGAGAAACTGTTTATTTTCTAGAATATGCCAAGAGATAGCTTTTATCTTGTAGGCCAGTAGAGAATGAAATGCACAAGTGGCTGGGAAAGTGAGGAGCTGACCTTTACACCCTGAAAGTGGGAGGTAGGCACAGTAAACAAAAATTGAGAATGAATGCCAGACGGTCACCCAGGGTAGTGTCTGTATCATTCAGTCATTTTGAATTTGTATTTCCTTCAGGCATATTCCCATAGTTGAGTTAGGACTTATACACAGCACTGCAGCTGTTAAGTTTCTCCATCAGAAAGAAATACCACTGCTGAAGGAAAGAGCCACAACTCCAGATTAAGAAAGTTGTTGATGAAAAAAGTCATGGCAGCCTTGCTGATATCATCACATTATAATAGACTTTGAATTTTTATTAAGAAGTGAAATCACAGAAAAGAAATGTTTCAAAAGCTTTGGGAAAATCCACTAATTTCATCTTTGAAAAAGTAAGTGGCTATTCTGGTAATGGCACTTTACTCTCTAGGGTTTGTTCAGCAAAAACCCATTTCCCTGGTCTAACCATTTGAAAAATATCACACAGACCTGGCAAAGTAGCTCATGACTGCAATCCCAGCACTTTGGGAGGCCGAGGCAGGCAGATCTCTTGAGGTCAAGAGTTGGAGACCAGCCTGGGCATCATTTTGTAAAAATACAAAAAAATTAGCTGATCATAGTGGCGCATGCCTGTGGTCTCAGCTACTTGGGAGGTTGAGGTATGAGGATCTCTTCAGCCGGAGCTGAGAATGGAGGTTGCAGTGAAGCAAGGTTATGCCACAGGACCACTCCCACTTCAGCCTAGGTGATGGGTGACAGAGCAAGACCCTGTCTCAAAAAAAAAAAAAAAAAAAAAAGGTAAAGAAAGGAAAAAAGAAAAATATCAGAAAAATAAAAATTGAGGTATATTTAGGAAAACAGAAAACAAATATTAA
>NW_022440923.1:0-5769 GCF_009761245.1 Sapajus apella
GAGTTAAAGTGATATGTGAATGTAGCAGTTCAGAAAACGTTTCTTTGGAGAATCTGGAAAGAGATATTTCCAACCATAAACAGGCTCCTAAGAATTAGCAGTAAGATCGCGTCTAAACCACAGGAGAATCGTCTCTTTCAAACTGCTCTCTTATGTGTTCGTTCACTTTAGGAAGTTGCATCTATGTTTAGATTCAGCGAGTTAGAAACACGTTTCTTCTGAAAGCTGCGTTTCGATATTCCTGAGTGAATGGGAATAATGGGTGCAATGAGAAATATCGGGCTCTAAAACAAAAGCGGAGCTATGTAGCAGAATGATTGTCAAGGTGTGTATTCAACATATAGAATTAAACAGATGTGTGAATGTAGCAGTTCATAAAACCTTTCTTTGGAGAATCTGGAAAGAGATATTTCCAGCCATAAACAGTCTCATAAGAATTAGCGGTTAGATCGTGTCTATACCAAAGGAGAAACGACTCTTTCAAACTGCTCTGCTGTGTGTTCCTTCACCTTCGGAAGTTGCATCTATGTTTAGATTCAGCGAGTTAGAAACACGTTTCTTCTAAAAGCTGCGTTAGGATATTCCTGAGTGAATGGTAGTATAGGGTGTAATGAGAAGTATCTGTCTCTAAAACAAAAACGGATCTATCCAGCAGAATGATTGTCAAGGTGTATATTCAACTTACAGAGTTAAACAGACATGTGAACGTAGCAGTTCAGAAATCCTTTCTTTGGAGAATCTGGACAGAGATATTTCAGGCATATACAGGCTCATAAGAATTAGCGGTAAGATCGCGTCTAAACCACAGGAGAAACGTCTTTTTCAAACTACGCTTCTGTATTTGTTTCACCATAGGATGTTGCATCTATGGTTAGATTCAGCGAGTTAGAAACAAGTTTTTTCTAAAAGCTGCGTTAGGATATTCCTGAGTGAATGGTACTATAGGGTGTAATGAGAAATATCTGGCTCTAAAACAAAAACGGAGCTATATAGCAGAATGATTGTCAAGTTGTATATTAAACGTAGAGAGTTAAACAATTGTGTGAAAGTAGCAGTTGATTAACACTTTCTTTGGAGAATCTAGAAAGAGATATTTCCAGCCATATACAGGCTCTTAAGAAATAGCTTTAAGATCGCGTCTAAATTACAGGAGAAACGTCTCTTTCAAACTGCTCAACTGTGTTTTCGTTCATTTAGTAAGTTGCATGTATGTTTAATTTCAGCGAGTTAGAAACACGTTTCTCCAAAAAGCTGCGTTTGGATATTCCTGAGTGAATGGGAGTATAGGGTGTAATGAGAAATATCGGGCTGTAAGACAGCAATGGAGCTATGTAGCAGAATGATTGTCAATGTGTATATGAAACTTACAGAGCTAAACAATTGTGTGAATGTAGCAGTTGAAGAACCCATTCTTTGGAGAATCTGGAAAGAGATATTTCCAGCAATATACAGACTCTGAAGAATTAGCTATAAGATCGCGTCTATATCACATTAGAAACGTCTCCTTCAAACTGCTCTGCTATGTGTTCGTTCAACTTCGGAAGTTGCATCTATGTTTACATTCAGCGAGTTAGAAACACGTTTCTCCAAAAAGCTGCGTTTGGATATTCCTGTGTGAATGGGAGTATAGGGTGTAATGAGAAATATCGGGCTGTAAAACAGCAACGGAGCTATGTAGCAGAATGATTGTCAATGTGTATATGAAACTTACAGAGCTAAACAATTGTGTGAATGTACCAGTTCACTAACCCTTTCTTTGGAGAATCTAGAAAGAGATATTTCCAGCCATATACAGGCTCCTAAGAATTAGCTTTGAGATCGCATCTAAATCACAGGAGAAACGTCTCTTTCAAACTGCTCCGCTGTGTGTTCGTTAGACTTCGGAAGATGCATCTATGTTTAGACTCAGCGAGTTAGAAACAAGTTTCTTCTAAAAGCTGCGTTTGGACATTCCTGAGTGAATGGGTGTATAGGGCCTAATGAGAAATATCTGGCTCTAAAACAAAAACGGAGCTATGTAGCCGAATGATTGTCAAGGTGTATATTCAGCATATAGAGTTAAACAGATGTGTGAATGTCGCAGTTCAGAAAACCTTTCTTTGGAGAATCTGGAAAGAGATATTTCCAGCCATAAACAGGCTCATAAGAATTAGCGGTTAGATCGTGTCTAAACCACAGGAGAAACGTCTCTTTCAAACTGCTCTGCTGTGTGTTCGTTGACCTTTGGAAGTTGCATCTATGTTTAGATTCAGCGATTTGGAAACACGATTCTTCTAAAAGCTGCGTTTGGATATTCCTGAGTGAATGGGAATATTGGGTGTAATGAGAAATATCTGGCTCTAAAACAAAAACGGAGCTATTTTGCAGAATGACTGTCAAGGTCTATGTTCAACTTACAGAGTTAAACAGATGTGTGAATGTAGCAGTTCAGAAACACTTTCTTTGGAGAATCTGGGAAGAGATAATTCCAGCCATATACAGGCTCCTAAGAATTAGCGGTAAGATCGCGTCTAAACCACAGGAGAAACGTTCTCTCAAACTGCTCTACTGTGTTTGGTTCATATTAGGAAGTTGCATCTATGTTTAGATTCAGCAAGTTAGAAACACGTTTCTTCTAAAAGCTGCGTTTGGATATTCCTGGGTTATTGAGAGTATAGGGTGTAATCAGAAATATCTGGCTCTAAAACAAAAACCGAGCTATGTAGAAGAATGATTGTCAAGGTGTGTATTCAACTTACAGAGTTAGACAGATGCGTGAATGTCGCAGTTTAGAAACCCTTTCCTTGGGGAATCTGGAAAGAGATATTTCCTGTCATATACAGTCTCCTAAGAATTACCTTTAAGATCACGTCTAAACCACAGGAGAAACGTCTCTTTCAAACTGCTCTGCTCTGTGTTCGTTGACCTTAGGATGTTGCATCTATGTTTAGATTCAGCGAGTTAGAAACACGTTTCTTCTAAAATCTGCTTTTGGATATTCCTTAGTGAATGGGAGTATAGGGTGTAATGCGAAATATCTGGCTCTAAAACAAAAACGGATCTATGTAGTTGAATGATTGTCAAGATGTATATTCATCATATAGAGTTAAACAGATTTGTGAAAGTAGCAGTTCAAAAAACCTTTCTTTGGAGAATCTGGAAAGAGATATTTCCAGCCATAATCAGGCTCATAAAAATCAGCGGTAAGAGCGCGTCTAAACCACAGGAGAAACGTCTCTTTCAAAATGCTCTGCTGTGTGTTCGTTGACCTTAGGATGTTGCATCTATGTTTCGATTCAGCGAGTTAGAAACACGTTTCTTCTAAAAGCTGAGTTTCCGTATTCCTCCAAGAAAAGGAGTGTAGCGTGTCTTGACAAATATCTGGCTCTAAAACAAAAACGGAGCTATCTAGCTGAATGATTGTCGAGGTGTATATTTAACTTACAGAGTTAAACAGATGTGTGAATATAGCAGTTCAGACACCTTTTCTTTGGAGAACCTAGAAAGAGATATTTTCAGCCATATACAGGTACTTAAAATTAGCGGTAATATCGCGTCTGAACCACAGGAGAAACGTCTCTTTCAAACTGCCCTGCTGTGTGTTCGTTCACCTTTCTTAGTTGCATCTATGTTTAGATTCAGCGAGTTAGAAACACGTTTCTTCTAAAAGCTGCGTTTGTATATTCCTAAGTGAATGGGAGTATAGTGTGCAAGGAGACATATCTGGCTCTAAAACAAAAACTGAGCTATCTAGCCGAATGATTGTCAAGGTGTGTATTCAACTTACAGAGTTAAACAGATATGTTACTGTAGCAGTTCAGAAACCATGTCTTTGGAGAATCTCGAAAGAGATATTTCCAGGCATATACAGGCTCATAAGAATTAGTGGTAAGATGGCATCTAAACCGCAGGAGAAACGTCTCTGTCAAACTGCTCTGCTATGTGTTCTTTCAGATTAGGAAATTGCATCTATGTTTAGATTCAGCGAGTTAAAAACACGTTTCTTGTAAAAGGTGCGTTTGGATATTCCTGAGTGAATGGGAGTATAGGGTGTAATGAGAAATATCTGGCTCTAAAACAAAAACGGAGCTACCTAGCAGAATGATTGTCAAGCTGTATATTCAACTTACAGAGATAAACAGATGTGTGTATGTAATAGTTTTGACACACTTTCTTTGGTGAATATGGAAAGAGATGTTTCCAGCCATATACAGGCTCTTAAGAATTAGCTTTAAGATCGCCTCTAAATCACAGGAGAAAAGTCTGTTTCAAACTGCTCTACTGTGTGTTCGTCCACCTTAGGAAGTTACATCTATGTTTAGATTCAGCGAGTTAGAAACACGTTTCTTGTAGAAGCTGCGTTTGGATATTCCTCAGTGAATGGGAGTATATGGTGTAATGAGAAGTATCTTGCTCTAAAACAAAAACAGATCTATGTAGCAAAATGATTGTCATGGTGTATATTAAACATACAGAGATAAACAATTGTGTGAATGTAGCAGTTTAGGAACCCTTTCTTTGGAGAATGTGGAAAGAGATATTTCCAGCCATATACAGGCTCAAAAGTTTAGTGGTAAGATCGCGTCTAAACCACAGGAGAAACGTCTCTTACAAACTGCTCTTCTGTGTGTTCGTTGACCTTAGGAAGTTGCATCTATATTTCGATTAAGCGAGTTAGAAAAACGTTTCTTCTAAAAGCTGCGTTTCGATATTCCTCAGTGAATGGGAGTGTAGTGTGTAATGAGAAATATCTGGTTCTATAACAAAAACGGAGGTATGTAGCAGAATGATTGTCAAGTTGTTTACTCAACTTACAGAGCTAAACAGTTATGTGAACGTAGCAGTTCTGAAATCCTTTCTTTGGAGAATCTGGAAAGAGATATTTCCAGCCATACACAGGCTCTTAAGAATTAGCTTTAAGATCCCATGTAAACCACAGGAGGAACGACTCTTTCAAACTGTTCTGCTGTGTGTTCGTTGATCTTAGGAAATTGCATCTATGTTTAGATTCAGCGAGTTAGAAACACGTTTGTTCTAAGAGCTGCGTTTGGATACTCCTGAGTGAATGGGAGTATACGGTGTAATGAGAAATGTATGGCTCTAAAACAAAAACGGAGCTATGTAGCAGAATGATTGTCAAGGTGTACATTAAACTTACAGAGTTAAACAATTGTGTGAATGTAGCAGTAGAGTAACCCTTTCTTTCGAGAATCTGGAAGGAGATATATCCAGCCATATACCAGCTCTTAAGAATTACCTTTAACATCGCGTCTGAATCACAGGAGAAACGTGTGTTTTAAACTGCTCTGCTATGATTTCGTTCACCTTAGGAAGTTGCATGTATGTTTAGATTCAGCGAGTTAGAAACACGTTTCTTCTAAAGGCTGCGTTCGGATATTCCTGAGTGAATGGGAGTATAGGGTTTAATGAGACATATCTGGCTCTAAAACAAAAACGGAGCTATATAGCCAAATGATTGTCAAGGTGTATATTCAACTTACAGAGGTAAACAGATGTGTGGATGTACCAGTTCAGAAACACTTTCTTCCGAGAATCTGGAAAGAGATATTTCCAGCTATATACAGGCTCTTAAGAATTAGCTTTAAGATCGCCTCTAAATCACAGGAGAAAAGTCTGTTTCAAACTGCTCCACTGTGTGTTCGTCCAACTTAGGAAGTTACATCTATGTTTAGATTCAGCGAGTTAGAAAAACGTTTCTTGTAGAAGCTGAGTTTGGATATTACTGAGTGAATGGGAGTATAGGGTGTAATGAGAAATATCTGGCTCTAA
>NW_022440923.1:5869-6260 GCF_009761245.1 Sapajus apella
CGTCTAAAGCACAGGAGAAACGTCTCTTTCAAACTGCTCTACTGTGTTTTCATTGACCTTAGGAAGTTGCATCTATATTTCGTTTCAGCGAGTTAGAAACACCTTTGTTCTAAAAGCTGCGTTTGGATATTCGTGAGTGAATGGGAGTATAGGGAGTAATGAGAAATATCTGGCTGTAAAACGAAAACGGAGCTATGTAGCAGAATGATTGTCAAGGTGCATATTCTATTTACAGAGTTAAACAGTCGTGTGAATGTAGCTGTTCAGAAACCCTTTCTTTCGAGAATCTGGAAAGAGATATTTCCAGCCATATACAGGCTCATAGGAATTAGCGGTAAGATCGTGTCTAAACCAAAGGAGAAACGTCTTTTTCAAACTGCTCTGCTTTGTG
>NW_022440924.1:0-6258 GCF_009761245.1 Sapajus apella
TTTTGATTTCTTATATTTGAGAATATTCCAGGTCTTTTTTTCCTGTTATTAATTTCTACTTTTATACCATTATAATCAGAAAAGATTTGGATATATTTTTAATCTTAAATTTGTTAATCTTGTTTCGTGATCTAACATATGATCTATACTGGAGAATATTTCATGTGGGCTTGAGGAGAATATGCATCCTGTGAATGTTCGACATATATCTCTTAGACCCATTTGATTGAAAGTATAGGTGAACAAAAAAGTATAGGTGAAGTCCAACATTTTCTTATTAATTTTCTCCTGGATCATCATCCTATTGCTGAAAGTGTGGTATTGAAATCTCCTTCAATTATTGGATTGCTGTCTATCTCTCCCTTCATATCTGTTAATATTTGCTTTATACATTTAGGTGCTCTGATGTTGGGTGGTGCATATGTATTTGTAATTATTATATTTTCTTTTTTTACAGTTTTGAATATAAAGGCTATTTTATCTGATAAATAGCTACTCCTGCTCCATTTTGGTTTCCATTTGTATGGGAATTGTTGTGTTTTCTCTTTTTACACTTTTGAATATAAAGGCTATTTTATCTGGTAAACAGCTGCTCCCTCTTTATTTTGATTTCTATTTGTATGGGATATCTATTTTCATCATTTCATTTTCAGTCTCTGTGATTCTTTACAAGCGAAATGAGCCTCTTTTAGGCAGCATGTAGTTGGGTCTGTTTTAAATTTATGTAGCTGCTCTGTATGTTTTATTAATTTTAGACCATTTACATTTAGATTAATTATTGATCGGTAAAGATTTACTATAGATATTTTATTTATTGTTGTCTGGATATTTCATAGATTGTTCCTTTCTTGCCTTCTTGCAGTCTTTCTTTGTAATTATGTAATTTTCTGTAGTAGTATGCTTTGAGTATTTTTTTTTTCTCTATTTTGTATCTAGTATAGGTGTTTGCCTTGGGGTTACCATGAGGCTTAAGCGAAACATCTCATAGTTATATCCAACTTAACTTGACTCACATAGAAGAGGTGGAAATTTCTAAATAAAGCTTACAACTGGGAGTTCAGGTGTTTATGTTTTAGGAATCTTCAAAATTTATGAGATCTCTAGAGCTGTAGCTGTCACTGTAATGAGCTGCAAGGATTCATTTCCTGCCAAAGGGTAGCTAAATCACCTCTCTTACCGAACCCAACAGTGACTCAGACATTCAATGATTTCTCTGGTCATTCATTTACAAAAGATTCATTAAACTACTCGATGTGAGAAACTGCTCCATGGCTTAGTGATACCAGTGTAAACAAAGTGCATTTGCTCCATTGTAGCAGTTGTATGGTGGTATAAAAGCTAAACATGGTATTGGAAGCTTTTCAGAATTGAAACTTTGTGACCTTGGGCAAATCCAAACCTCTCTGATATTAGTATCTTCAACTATAAATTGGGATAATATCTGTCCAAAATAAATTGTCTTTAGATGATCAGATATGCTAATGTATGCTAATGCATGTGGGAGTCCCTTTTTAAGAGCATTTTTGTTTATTAGCTTTTTTTTTTTTTTTTTTTTTTTTTAAACATAGACAACTGGTTAAATAGCATTTCTTTTCAAGTGTCCAACTTGGTAAAGAAACATGATGACCACAATGTCAAAGGGTCGAGCATGTCTTATGTGTTTAAACCTAGATTCATCACTAGAACTGTTGCCAAAAGAAAGCACATTGACAGTAATGGATTTAAGATCTGTCAAAACACAAGTGATAGAAATTCATCTTCACATTTTTAATTCTTTTATTAGGAACTTTTATTTTTCCCAAATGAAACATGGTTTTACAGCTTTATAGCTGTTCCAACTTTTAAAATTATCCAGCATATTCCTGAATTTAACAGGTTTTAATTCTAAGTTACTCTCTACCTTTCCATGTATTGCAACCTGGAAGCAAATATGAAATCCATGAATGCACAGTAATATTTTCAGCCATTTATTTGTTTACTGACTAACTTGTTCTCTCATTGGTAACATATTAAATTAATATATTTAAAAAGACTTGTACAGCTTGGTAAATGAATGAGTATGAATATACCTGACCCCAGGGATATTCTTACAAATGTCCAGTAGGCTAGGAAGAAATACACTGAGAGAAAATTGTGCTGGTATAATGTATCTGGTTATGATTTATTACAACCTTCTTGTCTGTATTAATTATTGTGTGAACACATTTTAAAATGTCACAGAAGTAATGTGTCATGATGAACCTACATAATTAAAATGTGGTTTACCATTTCCTTTTCTCAGATTATAAATTATTGACATTGTGATTGTATTAGTGCAGCTTTGTTAATTTCTCTCATGTTTAATATCTGTCCAGAGGAATAGATTTGCTTATACTATTACTGAACCAAAAGATGGATGGTGAGAGTTCATTGCCATGGTTGATGTGATTTGTAAAAGGCTAATACAGTTATATGAATTCAATGTTATGTTTATTTCTCTATTCTGTATCATCATCTAGTAGCTAAACAGATTGGAAGTCCCTTTTGGAGTCAGTGCTCACATAGACTCGCAAAGCTGAAAATCAGTCGTGCAGTGAGATTAAAATGGAGTGGTTAGGAGCATGAAAGTGGGGGGAAATATGTAAACAGAAAGAGTATGAAAGAGTGGAAACAGAGTTAGTCACGTGAAAGTAGCTCTGGAGGAAGGGTTCAGGAAGATACGGCATTTGCATAGGTCAGGTCCTGCCACTTCCCAGGGTTAGTCGATCTCATAGTTATCATATCCATGCCTAACTGACTGGGTTATATTGTATGTGTGTTTTTAAGTCATAAGAATTAAAGTATACATGGCCAACAGGTCTATGAAAAATATCGTCAGCGTCACTAATAATCAGGGTTGTCATCTTCCCCAGTTAGGAGAGCTATTATTAAAACTACCATAAATGCTTGCAAGGATGCTGAGAAAAGGGAACTCTTACATACTGTTGATGGGAGTGTAATTTAGTACAGCTATGAAGGTAAGCAGTATAGAGAGTTCTCAAACAACTAAAAATGAACTACCATACGATCCAGAAATCCCACTCCTGGGTATTTCTCCAAAGAAAAGGGAATCAGTATATCAAAGGGAGACCTGCAACCCCAGGTTTATTGCAGCACTGTTCACAATAGCTAGAATATCGAGCCAACCTCTGTGTCCGTCAACAGACGAATGGCAAAGAAAATGTGGTATGTATACTCAAGGGAATTCCGTTCAGTCGTAAGAGAGAATACAAATCTTTTCATTTGCAGCAACATGGATGAAACTGGAGGCCATTAAAGTAAGAGAAATAAGGCAGACCCTGACAAGTAACACATGTTCTCGCTCATATGTTGGAGCCAAAAAATGCTGACCTCATGAAGGTAGAGTGTAGAATGATGGTTACTAGAAGCTGGGATGGGTTTATGTGTGTTGGAGAGGATAAAGATAGGTTAGTCAACGGTTGCAAACGTTAGTTAGAAGAAATAAATACCTGTGTTCGATAGCACACTAGGGTGACTGTAATTAACAATATGTATTTCAAAATAGCTAGAAGATTTGAAATGTTCCCGACAAAAATACATGATAAATATTTGAGGTGATGAATATCCTAAATACCTGATCAATAACCTGATTTGATCATTACACATTCCACGAATGTATCAAGGTATCACATGTATGCCATAAAAATATACAAATATTATTGGCAAATAAATTACAAAGAATTATGTATAATAACCAACAAAAATAAAAGATGAAGGAAAAGTAATCCTTTAAATCATGCAGGGGAATCTTCCAGTGAGTTCCTTCAATGAACAGGAACGGCCTTTCCCTCATGCCTTTTAAAGCGTCAGCATCTTGCTAAGCTAAGTGGAAGTTTTGTATGTAAACACAGCACTGATTTGAATAATGTATTACCTTAAACGAAAACCAAACATTTCATAGTGATTGATTCAAATGCTGGAAAAAAAAAAAAAAAGAAACAGCAATGAGGCATTTTTGAGATACGTTTCCTATTTTCTTATCTGATAAGATTTGCAAGAGTATTATCAGTGATCTCTACTTTTTTCTTCACCGAATAGACTAATGTTAGAACCTAACCCAGGAGTAAGCTGTGACTCCATTGCATTCTCCATTAAGAAGCAATAAAATTTACCCAGGCCAAGGAGTCCAAGGCAGAAACTGGACACTGCTAGATACTTCAGGACAAGGCAGCAGCTGCCTCGAGTCAGCAGATAGCTAATAAAGAGGCAGGCACATCCAGGTTGGTAGACAGGTTTCAGACACAAATAACAGTGGGTAGGAAAGTACAGCTACTGGGATTTCAGGCTTAAAAACAGATTCCAGAGATGAAGAGATGAGCAAAGAAAGGGAGAAGAAAACATGGAAGAAAGACTAATAAATGGTATTACAATGTGATCAGAGTGTAGAAGTCACTTGATTTCTGATATATTGGATCAGTCTCAGGTTACATGCCAATTAAGTACAATTAGCATTTTAGCCATTTCGATGCTTCAGATACCCAAATATTTTATTCCATAATCAAATTTTCTTTTTTTCTGTTTGTCTTAACATTGTTTGGCCATGATAAACATGTATTTATATTGGAGGAATCAAAGATGTCTTTTTTTTCTTTTTTTTAGACAGAGTTTCGCTCTTGTTACCCGGGCTGGAGTGCAATGGCGCGATCTCGGCTCACCGCAACCTCCGCCTCCTGGGGTCAGGCAATTCTCCTGCCTCAGCCTCCCGAGTAGCTGGGATTACAGGCGCGCGCCACCATGCCCAGCTAATTTTTTGTATTTTCAGTAGAGACGGGGTTTCACCATGTTGACCAGGATGGTCTCGGTCTCTTGACCTCGTGATCCACCCGCCTCGGCCTCCCAAAGTGCTGGGATTACAGGTGTGAGCCACCGCGCCCGGCCTGATGTCTTATATATTTAAAAATAACTTTGTATAGTACAGCTCTTGTTAGGGTATTAACACATTTGATTGAAGAATTTTCTTTGCTCTTAGATGACACTAAGAGAAAAAATACTGCAAAACTATAAAAAATTATGGTGCAAGTAAAATAGCAATATTAACTTTTTGCTGTTAGTATGCCAGGGATACTTAAAATTTGTTGTCGATTGACTACCGCAGAGAACAGACTCAGATGGAAATGAGTGTGAAGGACGTTTCTTAGGGAGTGGACTTGGGCTCAGCACTTGGGGTGTGGGGAAAGGAATGAATTAGGGTTGGGCAGAGGAAGAATTGGGGCTGTGATGCATCACCACAGGGATGCAGCTGACTCCAAAGGGAGCCCTGAAGCTTGGGTAGCCCTGCAGAGTTGCTCCTCTTTGGGGAGAGGAGCTGGTGGTTTATCCCCAGTACTTGGGTAGGGATTCACTGGAGAAGAGGTAATCTCTTTCAGCGAGGTCATACCCAGCTCGGGGTGTATGTCCTTGAGTCTTGAAGGGAATAGGGCAGAGAGATCTGGGCACTGCAGCATTCATGACAATTCCTCCATATTTCTGTGGCCGTTTTGTCTCATATAATTTCTCAGGGTGGCTCCTTTAGGACTCTGATGGGACTTTCTCTTTGGAGAAACTTGTAAGGTTATAAGGGAAAAAGGTTAGTAGGACAAATTGCAGCCCCAGCTGATACTGGGGAGGCAAAGCTCTAGGCTAAACTCTCTGATTCATTCTAGAGCCCTTCACCTTAGTTCTTACAATGGTAGAAGGATGCTAACTTTGTGGGTAGCCCACAACTTCCTTCCTGTGGGGACCAAGTTCATGTTTACTTTTCTTAGGCTATGGCTATGACAATTATGGGTTTATGATTAAAATTAGATGATGGAATACTAATGTGTGCCAACCACCTTGGAGTTAAGCTGATTGCTCACTTCTCCAATGTGGAATAGCAGCTTTCCTCCTGATGACTAGGCCATGTACCTTTTCCAGGATGGCAATTATCCCTACTCTGTTTGTTGTTGTTGTTGTTGGCCCTGGACACAGGGTGCACAAAATGTTGAAGGGGCAGCTGTATTTTCTATCTGCTGGTGGGAGAATTCTCTACACCTGTGGTGCCCAGAATTGTGGAAATGGGAAGCACGCATTCCAGAAGTGGGTTACAGGGGATGATAGTAACAGGAGCCATTGTGGCTTCCATGCCTTCATTCTGAGACCCGTATATTTTTTTCTTCGGGGGATAGTGCATCAAATAATGGTCATTGACTTAGCATGCACATTGTATACTGGAGGATGGGACCCCATTGTTAATTTCTA
>NW_022440925.1:0-6252 GCF_009761245.1 Sapajus apella
TCAGCGAGTTAGAAACACGTTCCTTCTAAAAGCTTCGTGTCGATATTGTTGAGTGAAAGAGAATATACAGTGTAATGAGAAATATCTGGCTCTAAAACAAAAACGGAGCTATGTACCAGAATGATTGTCAAGGTGTATATTAATCGTACAGAGTAAAACCATTGTGTGAATGCAGCAGTTGAGTAACCCTTTCTTTGGAGAATCTGGAAAGAGATATTTCCAGCAATATACAGACTCTTAACAATTAGCTTTAAGATCGCATCTAAATTAGAGGAGAAAGGTCTCTTTCAAATTGCTCCGCTGTATGTTCGTTCACCTTAGGAAGATGCATCTATGTTTAGATTCTGCAAGTTAGAAACACGTTTCTCCAAATAGTTGCGTTTGGATATTCCTGAGTGAAAGGGAGTATAGGGTGTAATGAGAAATATCGGGCTCTAAAACAAAAACGGAGCTATGTAGCAGAATGATTGTCAAGGTGTATGTTCAACTTACAGAGTTAAACAGATATGTGAATGTAGCAGTTCAGAAACACTTTATCTGGAGAACCTGGAAAGAGACATTTCCAGCCGTAAACAGGCTCATAAGAATTAGGGGTAAAATCGGGGCTAAACCACTGGAGAATTGTCTCTTTCAAACTGCTCTGCTGTGTGTTCGTTGACCTTAGGAAGTTGCATCTATGTTTCGATTCAGCGAGTTAGAAACACGTTTCTTCTAAAAACTGCGTTTGGATATTCCTGAGTGAATGGGAATAATGGGTGTATTGAGAAATATCTGGCTCTAAAACAAAAGCGGAGCTATGTAGCAGAATGATTGTCAAGGTGTATATTGAACTTACAGAGTTAAACAATTGTGTGAATGTAGCAGTTCACTATCCCTTTCTTTGGAGAATCTGGAAAGGCATATTTCCAGCCATATACAGACTCTGAAGAATTAGCTTTAAGATCGCATCTAAATCATACGAGAAACGTCTCTTTCAAACTGCTCCACTGTGTGTTCGTTGACCTTAGGTAGTTGCATCTATGTGTCAATTCAGAGAGTTAGAAACACAATTCTTCTAAAACCTGCGTTTGGATATTCCTGGGTTATTGGGAATATAGGGTGTAATGAGAAATATCTGGCTCTAAAACAAATACGGAGCTATGTAGAAGAATGATTGTCAACGTGTGTATTCAACTTACAGAGTTAAACAGATGTGTGAATGTAGCAGTTCAGAAACCTTTCTTTGGTGAATCTAGAAAGAGATATTTCCAGCCATAAAGAGTTGAATAATAATTAGCGGTAATATCGCGTCTAAACCACAGGAAAAATGTCTCTTTCAAACTGCTCTGCTGTGTGTTCGTTGACCTTAGGAAGTTGTGTCTATGTTTCCATTCAGCGAGTTAGAAACACGTTTCTTCTAAAAGCTGCGTGTCGATATTCTTGAGTGAATGGGAGTATACAGTGTAATGAGAAATATCTGGCTCTAAAACAACAACGGAGCTATGTATCAGAATGATTGTCAAGGTGTTTATTAAACTTACAGAGTTAAACAATTGTGTGAATGTAGCAGTTGAATTACCCTTTATTTGGAGAATCTGGAAAGAGATATTTCCAGCAATATACAGACTCTTAAGAATTAGCTATAAGATTGCATCTAAATCACAGGAGAAATGTCTCTTTCAAACTGCTCCACTGTGTGTTCGTTCACGTTTCGAAGTTGCATCGATGTTTAGATTCAGCGAGTTAGAAACACGTTACTCCAAATAGCGGCGTTTGGATATTCCTGAGTAAATGCGAGGTTAGGGTGTAATGAGGAATATCTGGCTCTAAAACCATAACGGAGCTATGTAGAAGAATCATTGTAAAAGTGTGTATTCAACTTACAGAGTTAGACAGATGTGTGAAGGTAGCAGTGCAGAAACCCTTTCCTTGGAGACTCTGGAAAGAGATATTTCCAGCCATATATAGGCTAGTACGAATTAGCTTTACGTTCGCATCTAAATCCCAGGAGAAACGTCTCTTTCAAACTGCTCCGCTGTGTGTTCGTTCACCTTCGGAAGTTTCATCTTTGTTTAGATTCAGCGAGTTAGAAACACGTTTGTACAAATAGCAGCGTTTGGATATTCCTGAGTGAAAGGGTGTATAGGGTGTAATGGGGAATATCGGGCACTAAAAAAAAAAACGGAGCTATGTGACAGAATGAGTGTCAAGGTGTATATTCATCTTAGAGAGTTAAACAGAAATGTGAATGTAGCAGTTCAGAAAACCTTTCTTTGGAGAATCTGGAAAGAGATATTTCCAGCCATATACAGGCTCCTAAGAATTAGCGGTAAGATCGCGTCTAAACCACAGGAGAATCGTCTCTTTCAAACTGCTCTCTTATGTGTTCGTTCCCCTTCGGAAGTTTCATCTATGTTTAGATTCAGCGAGTTAGAAACAGGTTTCTTCTAAAAGATGCGTTTGGATATATCTGGGTTATTGGGAGTATAGTGTGTAATGAGAATTATCTGGCTCTAAAACAAAACCGGAGCTATTTAGAAGAATCATTGTCAAGGTGTGTATTCAACTTACAGAGTTAGACAGATGTGTGAATGTAGCAGTTCACTAACCCTTTCTTTGGACAATCTGGAGAGAGATATTTCCAGCCATATAGAGGCTCCAAAGAATTACCTTTAAGATCGCATCTAAATCACAGGAGAAACGTCTCTTTCAAACTGCTCTGCTCTGTGTTTGTTCACCTTAGGAAGTTGCATCTATGTTTAGATTCAGCGAGATAGAAACACGTTTCTCCAAATAGCGGCGTTTGGATATTCCTGAGTGAATCGGAGTTTAGGGTGTAATGAGAAATATCGGGATCTGAAACAAAAACGGAGCTATGTAGCAGAATGATTGTCAAGTTGTATATTCATCTTAGAGAGGTAAACAGATATGTGAATGTAGCAGTTCAGAAAACCTTTCCTTGGAAAATCTGGAAAGATATATTTCCAGCCATATACAGGTCCCTAAGAATTAGCGGTAAGTTCGCGTCTAAACCACAGGAGCATCGTCTCTATCAAACTGCTCTCTTATGTGTTCGTTCACCTTCGGAAGTTGCATCTATGTTTAGATTCAGCGAGTTACAAACACGTTTCCTCTAAAAGCTGCGTTTGGATATTCCTGAGTGAATGGGAATAATGGGTGTAATGAGAAATATCGGGCTCTAAAGCAAAAACGGAGCTATGTAGCAGAATGATTGTCAAGGTGTATATTAAACTTACAGAGTTAAACAACTGTGTGAATGTAGCAGTTCAGTAACACTTTCTTTGGAGAATCTGGAAAGAAATATTTCCAGCCATATACAGACTCTTAAGAATTAGCTATAAGATCGCATCTAAATCATACGAGAAACATCTCTTTCAAACTGCTCCACTGTCTGTTCGTTCAGTTTAGGAAGTTGCATCTATGTTTAGATTCCGCGAGTTAGAAACACGTTTCTCCAAAAAGCTGCGTTTGGATATTCCTGAGTGAATGGGAGTATAGGGTGTAATGAGAAATATCGGGAGTTAAAAAAACAACGGAGCTATGTAGCAGAATGATTGTCAAGGTGTATGTTCAACTTACAGAGTTAAACAGTTGTGTGAATGTAGCAGTTCACTAACACTTTCTTTGGAGAATCTGGATAGAGATAATTCCAGCCATATACAGGCTCAGAAGATTTAGCGGTAAGATCGCGTCTAAACAACAGGAGAAACGTCTCTTTCAAACTGCTCCGCTGTGTTTGGTTCACATTAGGAAGTTGCATCTATGTTTAGATTCAGAGAGTTAGAAACAGGTTTTTTCTAAAAGCTGCGTTTGGATATTCCTGGGTAATTGGGAGTATAGAGTGTAACGAGAAATATCTGTGTCTAAAACAAAAACGGAGCTATGTAGAAGAATGATTGTCAAGGTGTGTATTCAACTTACAGAGTTAAACAGATGTTTGAATGTAGCAGTTCAGAAAACCTTTCTTTGCAGACTCTGGAAAGAGATATTTCCAGCCTTATATAGTCTTCTAAGAATTAGCAGTAAGATCGCGTCTAAACCACAGGAGAATCGTCTCTTTCAAGCTGCTCTCTTATGTGTTCGTGCACCGTCGGAAGTTGCATCTATGTTTAGATCCAGCGAGTTAGAAACACGTTTCTTATAAAATCTGCGTTTGGATATTCCTGAGTGAATGGGAATAATGGGTGTAATGAGAAATATCTGGCTCTAAAACATAAGCGGAGCTATGTAGCAGAATGATAGTCAACGTGTATGCTAAACATTCAGAGTTAAACAGTTGTGTGAATTTAGCAGTTCAGTCACATTAGGAAGTTGCATATATGTTTAGATTCCGCGAGGAAGAAACAGGTTTCCTCTAAAAGCTGCGTTTGTATATTCCTGGGTTATTGGGACTATAGGGTGTAATGAGAATTATCTGGCTCTAAAACAAAACGGAGCTATGTACCTGAATGATTGTCAAGTTGTATATTCAACATACAGAGTTAAACAGATGTGTGAATGCAGCAGTTCAGAAACCCTTTCTTTGGAGAATCTGGAAAGAGATATTTCCAGCCATAAACAGGCTCATAAGAATTAGCCATAAGATCGCGTCCAAACCGCAGGAGAATCGTCTCTTTCAAACCTCTCTGATCTGTGTTCGTTCACCTTAGGAAGTTGCATCTATGTTTAGATTCAGCGAGTTAGAAACACGTTTCCTCTAAAATCTGCGTTTGGATATTCCTGAGTGAATGGGAGTATATGGTGTAATGGGAAATATCTGGCTCTAAAACAAAAAGGAGCTATGTAGCAGAATGATTCTCAAGGTGTATGTTCAACTTACAGATGTATATAGATGTGCGAACGTAGCGGTTCAGAAAAACTTTCTTTGGAGAATCTGGAGAGAGATATTTCCAGCCATAAACAGGCTCATAAGAATTAGCAGTAAGATCGCGTCTAAACCACTGGAGAAACGTCTCTTTCAAACTGCTCTGCTGTGTGTTCGTTGACCTTAGGAAGTTGCATCTATGTTTCGATTCAGCGAGTTAGAAACACGTTTCTTCTAAAAGCTGCGTTTGGATATTCCTGAGTGAAAGGTAATAATGAGTGTAATGAGAAATATCATCTGGCTCTAAAACAAAAGCGGAGCTATGTAGCAGAATGATTGTCAAGGTGTATATTAAACTTACAGATTTAAACAGTTTTGTGAATGTAGCAGTTCACTAACCATTTTTTTGGAGAATCTGGAAAGAGATATTTCCATCCATATACAGGCTCCTAAGAATTAGCTTTAAGATCGCATCTAAATCACAGTAGAAACATCTCTTTCAAACTGCTCTGCTGTGTGTTCGTTCACCTTAAGAAGCTGCATCTCTGTTTAGATTCAACGAGTTAGAAACACGTTTCTTTAAAAAGCTGCGTTTGGATATTCCTGTGTGAATGGGAGTATAGGGTTTAATGAGCAATATCTGGCTCTAAAACAAAAACGGAGCTATGTAGCAGAATGATTCTCAAGGTGTATGTTCAACTTACAGATGTAAATAGATGTGTGATCGTAGCGGTTCAGAAAACCTTTCTTTGGAGAATCTGGAGAGAGATATTTCCAGCCATAAACAGGCTCATAAGAATTAGCGGTAAGATCGCGTCTAAACCACTGGAGAAACGTACCTTTCAAACAGCTCTGCTGCGTGTTCGTTCACCTTCGGAAGTTGCATCTATGTTTAGATTCAACGAGTTAGAAACACGTTTCTTCTAAAAGTTGCGTTTGGATATTCCTGAGTGAATGGGAATAATGACTGTAATGACATATATCTGGCTCTAAAACAAAAGCTGAGCTATGTAGCAGAATGATTGTCAAGGTGTGTATTAAAATTACAGAGTTAAACCATTATGTCACCCTTTCTTTGGAGAATCTGGAAAGAGATATTTCCATCCATATACAGACTCTAAAGAATTAGCTTTAAGATCGCATGTAAATCATACGAGAAACGTCCCTTTCAAACTGCTCCACTGTGTGTTCGTTAACCTTCAGAAGTTGCATCTATGTTTAGATTCAGTGAGTTAGAAACACGTTTCTTCTAAAAGCTTCATGGTGATATTCTTGAGTGAAAGGGAATATACAGTGTAATGAGAAATATCTGGCTCTAAAACATAAACGGAGCTATGTACTAGAATGATTGTGAAGGTGTGTATTAAACTTACAGAGTAAAACCATTGGGTGAATGTAGCAGTTGAATAACCCTTTCTTTGGAGAATCTGGAAAGAGATATTTCCAGC
>NW_022440926.1:0-6252 GCF_009761245.1 Sapajus apella
TCAGCGAGTTAGAAACACGTTCCTTCTAAAAGCTTCGTGTCGATATTCTTGAGTGAAAGAGAATATACAGTGTAATGAGAAATATCTGGCTCTAAAACAAAAACGGAGCTATGTACCAGAATGATTGTCAAGGTGTATATTAATCTTACAGAGTAAAACCATTGTGTGAATGCAGCAGTTGAGTAACCCTTTCTTTGGAGAATCTGGAAAGAGATATTTCCAGCAATATACAGACTCTTAACAATTAGCTTTAAGATCGCATCTAAATTAGAGGAGAAAGGTCTCTTTCAAATTGCTCCGCTGTATGTTCGTTCACCTTAGGAAGATGCATCTATGTTTAGATTCTGCAAGTTAGAAACACGTTTCTCCAAATAGTTGCGTTTGGATATTCCTGAGTGAAAGGGAGTATAGGGTGTAATGAGAAATATCGGGCTCTAAAACAAAAACGGAGCTATGTAGCAGAATGATTGTCAAGGTGTATGTTCAACTTACAGAGTTAAACAGATATGTGAATGTAGCAGTTCAGAAACACTTTATCTGGAGAACCTGGAAAGAGACATTTCCAGCCGTAAACAGGCTCATAAGAATTAGGGGTAAAATCGGGGCTAAACCACTGGAGAATTGTCTCTTTCAAACTGCTCTGCTGTGTGTTCGTTGACCTTAGGAAGTTGCATCTATGTTTCGATTCAGCGAGTTAGAAACACGTTTCTTCTAAAAGCTGCGTTTGGATATTCCTGAGTGAATGGGAATAATGGGTGTATTGAGAAATATCTGGCTCTAAAACAAAAGCGGAGCTATGTAGCAGAATGATTGTCAAGGTGTATATTGAACTTACAGAGTTAAACAATTGTGTGAATGTAGCAGTTCACTATCCCTTTCTTTGGAGAATCTGGAAAGGCATATTTCCAGCCATATACAGACTCTGAAGAATTAGCTTTAAGATCGCATCTAAATCATACGAGAAACGTCTCTTTCAAACTGCTCCACTGTGTGTTCGTTGACCTTAGGTAGTTGCATCTATGTGTCAATTCAGCGAGTTAGAAACACAATTCTTCTAAAACCTGCGTTTGGATATTCCTGGGTTATTGGGAATATAGGGTGTAATGAGAAATATCTGGCTCTAAAACAAATACGGAGCTATGTAGAAGAATGATTGTCAACGTGTGTATTCAACTTACAGAGTTAAACAGATGTGTGAATGTAGCAGTTCAGAAACCTTTCTTTGGTGAATCTAGAAAGAGATATTTCCAGCCATAAAGAGTTGAATAATAATTAGCGGTAATATCGCGTCTAAACCACAGGAAAAATGTCTCTTTCAAACTGCTCTGCTGTGTGTTCGTTGACCTTAGGAAGTTGTGTCTATGTTTCCATTCAGCGAGTTAGAAACACGTTTCTTCTAAAAGCTGCGTGTCGATATTCTTGAGTGAATGGGAGTATACAGTGTAATGAGAAATATCTGGCTCTAAAACAACAACGGAGCTATGTATCAGAATGATTGTCAAGGTGTTTATTAAACTTACAGAGTTAAACAATTGTGTGAATGTAGCAGTTGAATTACCCTTTATTTGGAGAATCTGGAAAGAGATATTTCCAGCAATATACAGACTCTTAAGAATTAGCTATAAGATTGCATCTAAATCACAGGAGAAATGTCTCTTTCAAACTGCTCCACTGTGTGTTCGTTCACCTTAGGAAGTTGCATCGATGTTTAGATTCAGCGAGTTAGAAACACGTTACTCCAAATAGCGGCGTTTGGATATTCCTGAGTAAATGCGAGGTTAGGGTGTAATGAGGAATATCTGGCTCTAAAACCATAACGGAGCTATGTAGAAGAATCATTGTAAAAGTGTGTATTCAACTTACAGAGTTAGACAGATGTGTGAAGGTAGCAGTGCAGAAACCCTTTCCTTGGAGACTCTGGAAAGAGATATTTCCAGCCATATATAGGCTAGTACGAATTAGCTTTACGTTCGCATCTAAATCCCAGGAGAAACGTCTCTTTCAAACTGCTCCGCTGTGTGTTCGTTCACCTTCGGAAGTTTCATCTTTGTTTAGATTCAGCGAGTTAGAAACACGTTTGTACAAATAGCAGCGTTTGGATATTCCTGAGTGAAAGGGTGTATAGGGTGTAATGGGGAATATCGGGCACTAAAAAAAAAAACGGAGCTATGTGACAGAATGAGTGTCAAGGTGTATATTCATCTTAGAGAGTTAAACAGAAATGTGAATGTAGCAGTTCAGAAAACCTTTCTTTGGAGAATCTGGAAAGAGATATTTCCAGCCATATACAGGCTCCTAAGAATTAGCGGTAAGATCGCGTCTAAACCACAGGAGAATCGTCTCTTTCAAACTGCTCTCTTATGTGTTCGTTCCCCTTCGGAAGTTTCATCTATGTTTAGATTCAGCGAGTTAGAAACAGGTTTCTTCTAAAAGATGCGTTTGGATATATCTGGGTTATTGGGAGTATAGTGTGTAATGAGAATTATCTGGCTCTAAAACAAAACCGGAGCTATTTAGAAGAATCATTGTCAAGGTGTGTATTCAACTTACAGAGTTAGACAGATGTGTGAATGTAGCAGTTCACTAACCCTTTCTTTGGACAATCTGGAGAGAGATATTTCCAGCCATATAGAGGCTCCAAAGAATTACCTTTAAGATCGCATCTAAATCACAGGAGAAACGTCTCTTTCAAACTGCTCTGCTCTGTGTTTGTTCACCTTAGGAAGTTGCATCTATGTTTAGATTCAGCGAGATAGAAACACGTTTCTCCAAATAGCGGCGTTTGGATATTCCTGAGTGAATCGGAGTTTAGGGTGTAATGAGAAATATCGGGATCTGAAACAAAAACGGAGCTATGTAGCAGAATGATTGTCAAGTTGTATATTCATCTTAGAGAGGTAAACAGATATGTGAATGTAGCAGTTCAGAAAACCTTTCCTTGGAAAATCTGGAAAGATATATTTCCAGCCATATACAGGTCCCTAAGAATTAGCGGTAAGTTCGCGTCTAAACCACAGGAGCATCGTCTCTATCAAACTGCTCTCTTATGTGTTCGTTCACCTTCGGAAGTTGCATCTATGTTTAGATTCAGCGAGTTACAAACACGTTTCCTCTAAAAGCTGCGTTTGGATATTCCTGAGTGAATGGGAATAATGGGTGTAATGAGAAATATCGGGCTCTAAAGCAAAAACGGAGCTATGTAGCAGAATGATTGTCAAGGTGTATATTAAACTTACAGAGTTAAACAACTGTGTGAATGTAGCAGTTCAGTAACACTTTCTTTGGAGAATCTGGAAAGAAATATTTCCAGCCATATACAGACTCTTAAGAATTAGCTATAAGATCGCATCTAAATCATACGAGAAACATCTCTTTCAAACTGCTCCACTGTCTGTTCGTTCAGTTTAGGAAGTTGCATCTATGTTTAGATTCCGCGAGTTAGAAACACGTTTCTCCAAAAAGCTGCGTTTGGATATTCCTGAGTGAATGGGAGTATAGGGTGTAATGAGAAATATCGGGAGTTAAAAAAACAACGGAGCTATGTAGCAGAATGATTGTCAAGGTGTATGTTCAACTTACAGAGTTAAACAGTTGTGTGAATGTAGCAGTTCACTAACACTTTCTTTGGAGAATCTGGATAGAGATAATTCCAGCCATATACAGGCTCAGAAGATTTAGCGGTAAGATCGCGTCTAAACAACAGGAGAAACGTCTCTTTCAAACTGCTCCGCTGTGTTTGGTTCACATTAGGAAGTTGCATCTATGTTTAGATTCAGAGAGTTAGAAACAGGTTTTTTCTAAAAGCTGCGTTTGGATATTCCTGGGTAATTGGGAGTATAGAGTGTAACGAGAAATATCTGTGTCTAAAACAAAAACGGAGCTATGTAGAAGAATGATTGTCAAGGTGTGTATTCAACTTACAGAGTTAAACAGATGTTTGAATGTAGCAGTTCAGAAAACCTTTCTTTGCAGACTCTGGAAAGAGATATTTCCAGCCTTATATAGTCTTCTAAGAATTAGCAGTAAGATCGCGTCTAAACCACAGGAGAATCGTCTCTTTCAAGCTGCTCTCTTATGTGTTCGTGCACCGTCGGAAGTTGCATCTATGTTTAGATCCAGCGAGTTAGAAACACGTTTCTTATAAAATCTGCGTTTGGATATTCCTGAGTGAATGGGAATAATGGGTGTAATGAGAAATATCTGGCTCTAAAACATAAGCGGAGCTATGTAGCAGAATGATAGTCAACGTGTATGCTAAACATTCAGAGTTAAACAGTTGTGTGAATTTAGCAGTTCAGTCACATTAGGAAGTTGCATATATGTTTAGATTCCGCGAGGAAGAAACAGGTTTCCTCTAAAAGCTGCGTTTGTATATTCCTGGGTTATTGGGACTATAGGGTGTAATGAGAATTATCTGGCTCTAAAACAAAACGGAGCTATGTACCTGAATGATTGTCAAGTTGTATATTCAACATACAGAGTTAAACAGATGTGTGAATGCAGCAGTTCAGAAACCCTTTCTTTGGAGAATCTGGAAAGAGATATTTCCAGCCATAAACAGGCTCATAAGAATTAGCCATAAGATCGCGTCCAAACCGCAGGAGAATCGTCTCTTTCAAACCTCTCTGATCTGTGTTCGTTCACCTTAGGAAGTTGCATCTATGTTTAGATTCAGCGAGTTAGAAACACGTTTCCTCTAAAATCTGCGTTTGGATATTCCTGAGTGAATGGGAGTATATGGTGTAATGGGAAATATCTGGCTCTAAAACAAAAAGGAGCTATGTAGCAGAATGATTCTCAAGGTGTATGTTCAACTTACAGATGTATATAGATGTGCGAACGTAGCGGTTCAGAAAAACTTTCTTTGGAGAATCTGGAGAGAGATATTTCCAGCCATAAACAGGCTCATAAGAATTAGCAGTAAGATCGCGTCTAAACCACTGGAGAAACGTCTCTTTCAAACTGCTCTGCTGTGTGTTCGTTGACCTTAGGAAGTTGCATCTATGTTTCGATTCAGCGAGTTAGAAACACGTTTCTTCTAAAAGCTGCGTTTGGATATTCCTGAGTGAAAGGTAATAATGAGTGTAATGAGAAATATCATCTGGCTCTAAAACAAAAGCGGAGCTATGTAGCAGAATGATTGTCAAGGTGTATATTAAACTTACAGATTTAAACAGTTTTGTGAATGTAGCAGTTCACTAACCATTTTTTTGGAGAATCTGGAAAGAGATATTTCCATCCATATACAGGCTCCTAAGAATTAGCTTTAAGATCGCATCTAAATCACAGTAGAAACATCTCTTTCAAACTGCTCTGCTGTGTGTTCGTTCACCTTAAGAAGCTGCATCTCTGTTTAGATTCAACGAGTTAGAAACACGTTTCTTTAAAAAGCTGCGTTTGGATATTCCTGTGTGAATGGGAGTATAGGGTTTAATGAGCAATATCTGGCTCTAAAACAAAAACGGAGCTATGTAGCAGAATGATTCTCAAGGTGTATGTTCAACTTACAGATGTAAATAGATGTGTGATCGTAGCGGTTCAGAAAACCTTTCTTTGGAGAATCTGGAGAGAGATATTTCCAGCCATAAACAGGCTCATAAGAATTAGCGGTAAGATCGCGTCTAAACCACTGGAGAAACGTACCTTTCAAACAGCTCTGCTGCGTGTTCGTTCACCTTCGGAAGTTGCATCTATGTTTAGATTCAACGAGTTAGAAACACGTTTCTTCTAAAAGTTGCGTTTGGATATTCCTGAGTGAATGGGAATAATGACTGTAATGACATATATCTGGCTCTAAAACAAAAGCTGAGCTATGTAGCAGAATGATTGTCAAGGTGTGTATTAAAATTACAGAGTTAAACCATTATGTCACCCTTTCTTTGGAGAATCTGGAAAGAGATATTTCCATCCATATACAGACTCTAAAGAATTAGCTTTAAGATCGCATGTAAATCATACGAGAAACGTCCCTTTCAAACTGCTCCACTGTGTGTTCGTTAACCTTCAGAAGTTGCATCTATGTTTAGATTCAGTGAGTTAGAAACACGTTTCTTCTAAAAGCTTCATGGTGATATTCTTGAGTGAAAGGGAATATACAGTGTAATGAGAAATATCTGGCTCTAAAACATAAACGGAGCTATGTACTAGAATGATTGTGAAGGTGTGTATTAAACTTACAGAGTAAAACCATTGGGTGAATGTAGCAGTTGAATAACCCTTTCTTTGGAGAATCTGGAAAGAGATATTTCCAGC
>NW_022440927.1:0-6250 GCF_009761245.1 Sapajus apella
TAATCCTTTCTTTGGAGAATCTGGAAAGAGATATTTCCATCAGTATATAGACTCTTAATTAGCTATAAGATCACGTCTAAATCACATTGGAAACGTCTCTTTCAAACTGCTCTGCTGTGTGTTCGTTCACCTTCGGAAGTTGCATCTATGTTTAGATTCAGCGAGTTAGAAACACGTTTCTCCAAATAGCGGCGTTTGGATATTCCTGAGTGAATGGGAGTATAGGGTGTAATGAGAAATATCGGGCTCTAAAAATAAACGGAGCTATGGAGCAGAATGATTGTCAAGGTGTGTATTCAACTTAAAGAGTTAAACAGATATGTGAATGTAACAGTTCAGGAAAACTTTCTTTGGAGAATCTGGAAAGAGATATTTCCAGCCATATACAGGATTCTAAGAATTAGTGGTAAGATAGCGTCTAAACCACAGGAGAATCGTCTCTTTCAAGCTGGTCTCTTATGTGTTCGTTCATCTTCGGAAGTTGCATCTATGTTTAGATTCAGCGAGTTAGAAACCCGTTTCTTCTGAAAGCTGCGTTTGGATATTCCTGAGTGAATGGGAATAATGTGTGTAATGAGAAATATCTGGCTCTAAAACAAAAGCGGAGCTATGTAGCAGAATGACTGTCAAGGTGTATAATAAACTTACAGAGTTAAAGCATTGTGTGAATGTAGCAGTTAACTAACCCTTTCTTTGGAGAATCTGGAAAGAGATATTTCCAGCCATATACAGACTCTTAAGAATTAGCTTTAAGATCGCATCTAAATCAAACGAGAAACGTCTCTTTCAAACTGCTCCACTGTGTGTTCGTTCACCTTAGGAAGTTGCATGTATGTTTAGATTCACCGAGTTAGAAACACGTTTCTCCAAAAAGCTGCGTTTGGATATTCCTGAGTAAATGGGAGTATAGGGTTTAATGAGAAATATCTGGCTCTAAAACAAAAACGGAGCTATGTAGCAGAATGATTGTCAAGGTGTATGTTCAACTTACAGAGGTAAATAGATGTGTGAATGTAGCGGTTCAGAAATACTTTCTTTGGAGAATCTGGAAAGAGATATTTCTAGCCATAAACAGGCTCATAGGAATTAACGGTAAGATCGCGTCTAAACCACTGGAGAAACGTCTCTTTCAAACTGCTCCACTGTGTGTTCGTTCACGTTAGGAAGTTGCATCTATGTTTCGATTTAGCGATTTAGAAACACGTTTCTTCTAGATGCTGCGTTTGGATATTCCTGAGTGACTGGGAAAATTGGGTGTAATGAGAAATATCTGGCTCTAAAACAAAAGTGGAGCTATGTAGCAGAATGATTGTCAATGTGGATATTAAATTTTAGAGAGTTAAACAATTGTGTGACTGTAGGAGTTCACTAACCATTTCTTTGGAGAACCTGGAGAGAGATATTTCTATTCATATACAGGCTCTTAAGAATTAGCTTTAAGATCGCATCTAAATCACATGAGAAACGTCTCTTTAAAACTGCTCCGCAGCGAGTTCGTTCACCTTAGGAAGTTGCATCTATGTTTTGATTCAGCGAGTTAGAAACACGTTTCTCCAAATAGCGGCGTTTGGATATTCCTGAGTGAATGGGAGTATAGGGTTTAATGAGAAATATCGGGCTCTAAAACAAAAACGGAGCTGGGTAGCAGAATGATTGTCAAGGTGTATATTCAACTTAGTGAGTTAAACAGAAATGTGAATGTACCAGTTCAGAAAAGCTTTCTTTGGAGAATCTGCAAAGAGATATTTCCAGGCATATACAGGCTCCTAAGAATTAGCTTTAAGATCGCATCTAAATCACAAGAGAAACGTCTCTTTCAAACTGTGCCACTGTGTATTCGTTGACCTTAGGAAGTTGCATCTATGTTTAGATTCAGCGAGTTAGAAACACGTTTCTTCTAAAAGCTGCGTTTGGATATTCCTGAGTGAATGGGTGTATAGGGTTTAATGAGAAATATCTGGCTCTAAAACAAAAACGGAGCTATGTAGCAGAATGGTTATCAAGGTGTATGTTCAACTTACAGAGGTAAACAGATGTGTGAATGTAGCGGTTCCGAAACACTTTCTTAAACAGATATATGAATGTAACAGTTCAAAAAGCCTTTCTTTGGAGAATCTGGAAAGAGATATTTCCAGCCATATACAGGCTCCTAAGAATTAGCAGTAAGATCACGTCTGAACCACAGGAGAATCGTCTCTTTGAAACTGCTCTCTTATTTTTCGTTGACCTTCAGAAGTTGCATCTATGTTTAGATTCAGCTAGTTAGAAACACGTTTCTTCAAAAAGCTGCCTTTATACATTCCTGAGTGAATGGGAATAATGGGCATAATGAGAAATATCTGGCTCTAAACAAAAGCGGAGCTATGTAGCAGAATGATTGTCAAGGTGTATATTAAACTTACAGAGTTAAAAAGTTGTGTGAATGTAGCAGTTCACTAACCCTTTCTTTGGAGAATTTGGAAAGAGATATTTCCAGCCATATACATACTCTTAAGAATTAGCTTTAAGATCGCGTCTAAACCAAATTAGAAACGTCTCTTTCAAACTGCTCTGCTGTGTGTTCGTTGACCTTAGGAAGTTGCATCTATGTATCGCTTCAGCCACTTAGAAACACGTTTCTCCAAAAAGCGACGTTTGGATGTTCCTTAGTGAAGGGGAGTATAGGGTGTAATGAGAAATATTGGGCTCAAAAAAAACAACGGAGCTGTGTAACAGAATGATTGTCAAGGTGTATATTAAACTTACAGAGTTAAACAGATATGTGAATGTAGCAGTTCAGAAAACATTTCTTTGGAGAATCTGGAAAGAGATATTTCCAGCCATATACAGGCTCATAAGATTTAGCGGTAAAATCGCGTCTAAACCACAGGAGAAACGTCTCTTTCAAACTGCTCTGCTGTGGTTGGTTCACATTAGGAAGTTGCATCTATATTTAGACTCAGACAGTTAGAAACAGGTTTCTTCTAAAAGCTGCGTTTGGATATTCCTGGGTTATTTGGAGTATAGGGTGTAATGAGAAATATCTGGCTCTAAAACAAAAACGGAGCAATGTAGCAGAATGATTGTCAAGGTGTATATTCAACTTAGAGAGTTAAACATATATGTGAATGTAGCAGTTCAGAAAACGTTTCTTTCTAGAATCTGGAAAAAGGTATTTCCAGCCATGTACAGGCTCCTCCGAATTATCGGTAAGATCGCGTCTAAACCACGGGAGAATCATCTATTTCAACCTGCTGTCTTATGTGTTCGTTCACCTTGGGAAGTTGCATCTGTGTTTAGATTCAGCGATTTAGAAACACGTTTCCTCTAAAATCTGCGTTTGGATATTCCTGAGTGAAAGGGAATAATGGGTGTAATGAGAAATATCTGGCTCTAATACAAAAGCGGAGCTATGCAGCAGAATGATTGTCAAGGTGTATATTAAACTTACAGAGATAAACAATTGTGTGAATGTAGCAGTTCACTAACCCTTTCTTTGGAGAATCTGGAAAGAGATATTTCCAGCCTTATACAGACTCTTAAGAATTAGCTTTAAGATCGCATCTAAATCATACGAGGAACGTCTCCTTCAAACTGCTCCACTGTGTGTTCGTCACCTTGGGAAGTTGCATCTATGTATATATTCTGCGAGTTAGAAACACGTTTTTCCAAAAAGCTGCGTTTGGATATTCCTGAGTGAATGGGAGTATAGGGTTTAATGAGAAATATCTGGCTCTAAAACAAAAACGGAGCTATGTAGCAGAATGATTGTCAAGGTGTATATTAAACTTACAGAGTTAAACAATTGTGTGAATGGAGCAGTTCACTAATCCTTTCTTTGGTTAATCTGGAAAGAGATATTTCCAGCCATATACAGACTCTTTAGAATGAGCTTTAAGATCGCATCTAAATCATACGAGAAACGTCTCTTTCAAACTGCTCCACTGTGTGTTCGTTCACCTTCGGAAGTTGCATCTATGTTTAGATTCTGCGAGTTAGAAACACGTTTCTCCAAAAAGCTGCGTTTGGATATTCCTCAGTGAATGGGAGTGTAGGGTTTAATGAGAAATATGTGGCTCTAAAACAAAAACGGATCTATGTAGCAGAAATATTGTCAAGGTGTATGTTCAACTTACAGAGTTAAACAGACGTGTGAATGTAGCAGTTCAGAATCACTTTGTCTGGAGAATCTGGAAAGAGATAATTCCAGCCATATACGGGCTCATAAGATTTAGCGGTAAGATCGCGTCTAAACCACAGGATAAACGTCTTTTTCAAACTGCTCTGCTGTGTGTTCGTTGACCTTAGGAAGTTGCATCTATGTTTCGATTCAGCGAGTTAGACACACGTTTCTTCTAAAAGCTGCGTGTCGATATTCTTTAGTGAGTAAGAGTATACAGTACAAAGAGAAATATCTGGCTCTAAAACAAAAACGGAGCTATGTAGCAGAATGATTGTAAAGGTGTATGTTAACCTTACAGAGTTAAACTATTGTGTGAATGTAGCAGTTGAATAACCCTTTCTTTGGAGAATCTGGAAAGACATATTTCCAGCAATATACAGATTCTTGAGAATTAGCTATATGATCTCGTCTAAATCACATTAGAAACGTCTCTGTCAAACTGCTCTGCTTTGTGTTCGTTGACCTTCGGAAGTTTCATCTATGTGTAGATTCAGAGAGTTAGAATCACGTTTCTCCAAAAAGCGGCGTTTGGATATTCCTGAGTGGATGGGAGTCTGGGGTGAATGAGAAATATCGGGCTCTGAAACAAAAACGGATCTATGTAGAAGAATGATTGTCAGGGTGTATATTAAACTTAGAGAGTTAAACAATTATGTGAATTTAGCAGTTCAGAAAACCTTTCTTTGGAGAATCTGGAAAGAGATATTTCCAACCATATACAGGCTCCTAAGGATTAGGGGAAAGATCGCGTCTAAACCACAGGAGAATCTTCTCTTTCAAACGGCTCTCTTATGTGTTCGTTGACTTCGGAAGTTGCACCTATGTTTAAATTAAGCGAGTTAGAAACACGTTTCTGCTAAAAGCTGCGTTTGGATATTCCTGAGTGAATGGGAATAATGGGTGTAATGAGAAATATCTGTCTCTAAAACAAAAGCGGAGCTATGTAGCAGAATGATTGTCAATGTGTACATTAAACTTCCAGAGGTAAACAATTGTGTGAATGTAGTAGTTTAATAACCTTTTCTTTGGAGAATCTGGAAAGAGATATTTCCAGCAATATACAGACTCTTAAGAATTAGCTTTAAGATCGCGTCTAAACCACAGGAGAAACGTCTCTGTCAAACTGCTCTGCTCTGTGTCGGTTCACCTTAGAAAGTTGCAACTATGTTTAGATTCAGCGAGTTAGAAACACGTTTCTTCTAAAATCTGCGTTTGAATATTCCTGAGTGAATGGGAATATAGGGTGTAATGAGAAATATCTGGCTCTAAAATACAAACGGAGCTTTGTAGCTGAATGATTGTCAAGGTGTATATTCAACACATAGAGTTAAACAGATGTGTGAATGTAGCAGTTCAGAAAATCTCTCGTTGGAGAATCTGGAAAAAGATATTTCCAGCCATAAACAGGCTCATAAGAATTAGCGGTAATGTCACGTCTAAACCACAGGAGAAACGTCTATTTCAAACTGTTCTGCTGTGGTGTCGTTGGCCTTAGGAAGTTGCATCTATGTTTCGATTCAGCGAGATAGAAACACGTTTCTTCTAAAAGCTACGTTTGGACATTCCTGAATGAATGGGAATAATGGGTGTAATGAGAAATATCTGGCTCTAAAACAAAAGCGGAGGTATGTAGCAGAATGATTGTCAAGGTGTATGTTCAACGTACAGAGTTAAACAGACGTGTGAATTTAGCAGCTGCGAATCACTTTCTTTGGTGAATCTGGAAAGGGAAAATTCCAGCCATATACAGGCTCAGAAGATTTAGCGGTAAGATCGCGTCTAAACCAAAGAAGAAACGTCTCTTTCATACTGCTCTGCTGTGTTTGGTTCACATTAGGAAGTTGCATCTATGTTTAGATTCAGCTGGTTAGAAACATGTTTCTCCTAAAAGCTGCGTTTGGATATTCCTGGGTAATTGGGAGTATAGGGTGTAATGAGAAATATCTGGCTCTAAAACAAAAACGGAGCTATGTAGAAGAATGATTGCCAAGGTGTATATTCAACATATAGAGTTAAACAGATGTGTGAATGTAGCAGTTCAGAAAACCTTTCTTTTGAGAATCTGGAAAGAGATATTTCCAGCCATAA
>NW_022440928.1:0-6250 GCF_009761245.1 Sapajus apella
TTTGGTCCAGTGCCCACTGAGGGCTTTGATTCAAGTGTACAGCAGGAGCCTTCTCCTCTAGACTCTAACTGGATGCTAAAGAAGTACTGAACTAAGTATTTTTTCCTTCCTGGCCATGAAGTTGACATTACTCTATAGGTTTGCTGTGGGGAGGAATAAGACTAATTTTAACAATCTGAACAGAATTTATTATTTAAAATAATAGTTTCATCAAAAAAATTCTGTTGGGATGATGTAAATGTAGTGACACAGCTATGACTTGGTAGACCAACTAGCAAAGCCTGTGTCCAAGTACTACTGGAACCACATTCCTGGGCAACGTCATGAGCAGGCACAGGTGATCTGCAGGGGTGGAATACCACTCATCATCCAAGGAACAATGAATTTTGGGCAGCAGCTCACAATCACAGCATGTATCAGAATTGCCTGGGGAAATAGCCTGGGACTCAGCTTAGGCCTATACTGGCATATATTCCTTCCCATCAACTGGATGGTTTTGTTACTACTCCTCATTCCAAGTCCTCCACATGCTCTGGATGTGTGTGCACCGTGTGTGCATGTGTGCACTGAAGTGTAGGGGGAGAAATCAGAAGTCCCTCCTGCTGTCTTTAATAGCAATTGTTCTGTGATTAGAAAAGCAATTGAGACATTTTGAGCCAAAATTATGATTCAACTAAATGTACATTTGCTTTCGTAAGTTTCTCTTAACATTTTGAGATAATTTCAGAAACCTACTGTTATTTAAAAACATGACCATACCACCCTGTTTACAAGACCAATTGCTAACGATGCTTTATAAATAGAAAATATCTTACCAGACTCACGATTGCAAATTCAGCTGTTAGCCTTGCAGCTTTAAACAGAGTATTAACAAATTTGAAAATCACTTTGTGTTCAGGATCATACAGCAAGTATTCCTCCAGAAGCTCTTCTTGCTGAAAGAAGAAAGGACTCAATGTAAGTATCCATTGAAGAAAAAATCCGAAGTACTCTTAAGACAGCAGTGTTCACATTTGTGCCCGTGTATCACTTACAATAATTCTGATTGGAGAGATATCTTTTAGTCTTTATAATATGAGCAGTAGGATCTTAAAATACCATAATGATTTAATACTCATCAACATTCACTTAAAAATAATATGAGCTTAAGCTCAGAAAATGTTTGTTCGTTTTTGCTGTTTCCCCCACATAATTCTATCCAAATGTAAGCCACTCTTAGGCTTTAATGTCTTACTGACCATCTGCCATTCTTCTCTGCAATGAACTTTGAGAAAATAGTTTTCTGTAACCAGGAGGATCTAAGCCTATGCTGTTAAATACAATAATCACTAGCCACATGTGGCTATTAAGTACCTGAGGAAGTACATTTTTAAATTTTCACACCATGTAAAATTTATTAAAACTTAAGTTTTTAAAATATCTTCATAAATATGCTTCTGTGTTAAAAGTATTCACATATTCTTATACTGCTTGATGCTATTGACAATTATCTTTTTAAAAGATAGAATTTGTGTTACTTGGATAGTATATTTACTCACACTAGCTCACTAATTAAACAGAGCTGCAGATCAGATCTTATTCCAGCATGTTCTTTTTATAACACTTGAAATAAGATGACTAGATGTAACATGAAATCGGGATTGAGACTTAAAGAAAGATGCCTTTGACTTTGGCATGAAACAGATAAAAGTCTCTGATGAAAATACAACTTCACCAAAAGTGACACTTGCTGGGCCAGGCACAGTGGCTCATTCCTGTAATCTTAGCACTTTGGGAGGCCGAGGTCCGGAATTTGAAACCAGCCTGCCCAACATGGTGAAACCCCATCGCTATGAAAATACAAAATTAGCCAGGCATGGTGGCCAGCACCTGTAATCCCAGCTACTTGGGAGTCTGATGCAGGAGAATTGCTTGAACCCAGGAGGCAGAGGCTGCAGTAAGCCAAGATGGCACCATCGCACTCCAGCCTAGACAAGAGGAAAACTCCATCTCAAAAAAAAAAAAAAAAAAAGTGACACTTACTGTAAATGGATGTAACTCTTCATCAAATATGCCCAAAGATCTATCTCCATCTCTATAAGATAAGAATATGCATTACTTCAAAAATTGTTAGTATCTTATTACATACCTGTTTTGTAAAATAATGCCTCCTATGTGCTTTGGTGTTTACTGCACCAAAGCAAACAGTTTTTACAAATTATTCTCCTGGACCCTGACCTGCAGAGTTTTTCCTGACCTCTTCTTACTCAGCACATCATGTCCTGTACTGGAAAGTCTTTTATATGATAACCAGTCAGAACTGCCTATAAGAACGGACCCTCCCTAGCAGGCAATGGCAATAAGCCAAACGTATTTTCACTCTTCCAACCACACACTGAAACATGAGAATATTTTACAAAGCAGTGGTGGTGGCAATAAACTCCTCAGAACTTTAATAAATGTAAATGTGATTCAGATTGCTAGCTTTCTTTCTCTTTAGTTCTCTTTCGTATACTCTCATGATGTATTTATTTATTTTCAGTAGTTTGAATTAAAAACTCATCTGCCTTTTTATTTTAAAAGAAGCCAATCTTTGATTACTTTAAACTTCTTAAAACTAATGCATTGTGCCTGTGTGATAAACCAGTGGTTCACCAAATGTGCTCTGTGGACCTCTGGGGATCCCCAATAATGGTTTTCCAGAAGGCCTAAGAGGTCAACACTGTTCTGATAACCATACTAATTCAACCCGAGAAAGCTGATAAAAAAAAAAAAAAAGAAAACACTTTTAAAAATTGTAAAGATATTGCCTGTTTTTTCATAGACACTTGCCATAATTGTATAAAAGCAAAATTTGGTAAAACTGCTGGTTTCTCGGCATAAATCAAAGAAGTGGTACAAAATTACACCAGTAGGCATGCTATTCTCTACTGTTCCTTACATTTAAAGAAGATAGGCTGAATTACTTAAGAATGTCTTTAATGAAGCAGTAAAAATGGTGTTATTAAATCTTGACATTTCTCTTTAGTATTCTGAGTAAGTGGAAAGTTAACAAGAAGCACTTCTGTTGACTGCAGTATGATTGTGTTAAAAAAAATTCATGATTTAATTGTGAACTGAACAATCATTTTTTTCATAGAACATCAGTTTTATTTAAAAGTACCACTGAGCCAGTGCAGTGGCTCATGCCTGTAAAATTCCAGCACTTTGGGATTTTAGCACTGCATCTAAACTCCTTCAGGAGTTCAAGACCAGCCTGGGCAACATGGCAAAACCCTGTCTCTACCAAAGTCACACACACACAAAAAATAGCCAGGTGTGGTGCCACACTTTTGTGGTGCCAGCTACTCAGGAGCCTGAGGTGAGAGGACTCCTTGAGCTGAGATTATGCCAATCCATTTCAGTCAAGTGACAGAGTGACACTAGGTCTTAAAAAAAGTACAACTATCATTCTCAAAAATAAATAAAGTTAGGGTGTTCTCATTCACAAGGAAATGTGTCACTCATGTCACAAGGAAAGTATTTGTTCCCAGTGATAAAATTTGAGCTTTCCTGAGGACTTTGAAAAACTTGTTTCTTCTACTATAATATAAAATATTGACACCCTCTCAATATTTTTAAATGTTTTAAAATAAGATTGGTGGTTAAACTAAAAAAGTGATTTTTGATACAATAAAACATAAACCAATATTTTCCAAATAATTAATGCATAATATTATAAATGCAAATATGGGTGGAAAGATCCATTTACTGTTTAAGAAAGATCGATGAGTGCTAATGGAATAAATTAATATGTAAAATGCCACTTTAATTTAAGAAACTAGCACTTGTGAAGTTTTGATTTTGTATTAAAGAATACCCACAGCTGTCTGAAAGCTTTAAAAATACACCTTTTACCAACTATATATTTTCATAAGACTAGGTTATCTTTTTGCTTTTTTAAAGCAATTTGCAAAAAAATGAGCTAGGGAATCCAGCTATCTTTTATTAAGCCCAACATTAGAGATTTTCAATAATATAAATACATAACACACTTTTACTGAAGATTTTGTTGTAGAAAAGTTATTTTTTCATCAAAAAATTTATGTTAACAATATTACTCTCAGGAATATTTTCTGCTGTCACAACCTGGGTCATAGATTACTACTGACAGAGGTCATCAATGCTGCTAAACTTTCTGCAATGCACAGGGTGGTCCTCAGGACAAAACATTATCTAGCTCATGATATCAACAGTGGTAAAGCTGTGAAATCTAAACTAAAAATAGATTTTGAAAAAAAATCTCAATTTTATATTTCTATCACATTTAATACCAATATAATCAATATAAAAACATACTCAGGATTCTCAGTAATTTAAGAATCAAAAAAGGCTTAAGGATCAAAGAAAACACAAATAATTTTCTTCAATATTTTAGTAGGCACAATATAGCTTATGATGTCTAGAGCTGTGACCTAACACTGAGCTTGATTGCTTGCAAAGTAATTAGCCAGAATAACAAGACAGGATTTTAAACACTCACCTTTGCTTGATATGATAATATATCGCTAAGGTCACGCTGTGGAAGAAAAAAAATTCATAACAATAGATGTTATCATTTGTTAGGCCTGAAGACATTTTTCAAAAAAGGTGCAGAGGAAACTCTCCTAGTGGCCCTGAAATTAAAATCTAGTTCAGAACAGTACCATAAGGGCACTTTCTTATTTTCATTTCTTGGCTGTTAGCAAAATGCAAGGCAGTATGCTCTTAGATGACATTTTTTCTGTTGATGATTATAATATATAAATAATAACATATTTCCCTGTTATATGCCCTTCTACCTACCTTTTGTCCCATGCACTTTATTTTATTTATTTATTTTTTGACCCAGAGTCTCTCTGTTGCCCAGAATGGAGTGCAATGGCTCAATCTTGGCTCACCACAACTTCCGCCTCCTGGGTACAGGCAATTCTCATGCCTCAGCCTCCCAAGTAGTTGGAACTACAGGTTTGCACCACTACATCCAGCTAATTTTTAGTAGGGATGGGATTTTGCCATGATGGTCAAGTTGGTCTCAAACTACTGGCCTCAAGTGATCCACCTGTCTCAGCCTCCCAAAGTGCCAGGATTACAGGCATGAGCCACCGCATTCAGCCTCATGCAATTTATGTCTATATGCCCACATGTTTAAACTTAACCCATACAGTAGTGGTTTCTTTTTTAATATGTTAGACCCAGGATGGGTGAGGTGGCTCATGCCTGTAATTCTAGCACTTTGCGAGGCCAAGGTGGGCAGGTCATGAGGTAACGAGTTTGAGGCCAGCCTGGTCAACATAGTGAAACTGTCTGTACTAAAAATATAAAAATATTAGCCAGGCATGGTGGTGGGTGCCTGTAAACCCAGCTACTCAGGAGGCTGAGGCAGGAGAATTGCTTGAACCCAGGAGGTGGAGGTTGCAGTGAGCTGAGATCATGCCATTGCACTCCAGCCTGGGTGAGACTCTGTTTCAAAAAAAAGATGATAGGCCCTGCATTTTAGTTAGTTTACTATCTCCTACCCACCCAATTTGTATTATTTCCCTACAAATACATAATGAAAGTGCTTTATAACAAATAAAATTATTGGAAATCACTTTTGCATAATTATTAAAAGATATATTAGTAAACATAAGCACACAGGAAATCAATGATAAGGACAGTTATCCTAAAATAAGCAGTGCTAACAAGGCGGTGTAATATGACAGTGTAATATGAATGACAGGTACCTTCACATATATTAAATTAGTTTAACTGAAATATTTATGAACAGATACAGCTCTTCAGATATATGTAACTGTATTCCTACGTTACCCACTGATGCTGTGTTTCAGAAAATGAGGTTCTACAAAAAGCAAGAGGCACTCTTATGTAAGCTATGTGCTTGTATTTACCCTTCGCATCTAGAATGAGGTTCAAAATAACTGAGGGAAGGCAAATCTCAATTTTAGTAATAGGTCTATAATATTAGCACTTTTTAAAAAGCCTGTAACATTAGCACTTAAGATGAATATGTTTATAGTCCTTCAAGTAGCTTTCATCTCTGAAATAATTTTAAAATCAGAGAATTTGGAGTTATATGCTGGAAAGGACCAACGACCTTACATCACATTTAATCCAATACTCATTTTACAGATCAAGAGAACAAACCTTAAAACTGACTTGCCCAAGGTCCTACCAAATAGGAGCACTTTCTTGTCCTAAACTCAAATTAAGCAGTGGCTCTCAAACCTTGCTGCACATTAAAATCACCTGA